>NW_026111217.1:87481-332481 GCF_024679095.1 Eriocheir sinensis | reverse complement strand
ACTCTCTTTCTTTCCTTCCTTCCTTCCTTCCTTCCTTCCTTCCTTCCTTCCTTCC
Source organism: Eriocheir sinensis (assembly GCF_024679095.1). Classification (NCBI taxonomy): domain Eukaryota; kingdom Metazoa; phylum Arthropoda; class Malacostraca; order Decapoda; family Varunidae; genus Eriocheir; species Eriocheir sinensis. Next base: position 332,426 of record NW_026111217.1, on the reverse strand, counting down.
TTCCTTCCTTCCTTCCTTTCTTTCTTTTCTTTTTTGCTTACTTGTTTTCTATCTATCCTTCTTTCTTCATCAAACCATCCATTCATCCTTCCTACCTTCCTTCCTTCCTTCCTTTCTTTCTTTCTTTTCTTTCTTGCTTACTTGTTTTTCTATATCTTTCTTCATCCATCCATTCATTCTTCCTACTTTCCTTCCTTTCTTTCTTTCTTTCTTTCTTTCTTTTTTTCTTCATTCATTCATTCTTACCTTCCTTCCATCCTTCTTCCTGCCTTCTTTCCTTCCTCACACACGTCAACTCACCTGCAAGAAGAAAAAGAGAGAAACAAAATTACCAACACGTTAAAAATAAACAAAATACATATAAAAATAACTTCCAAAACCCATTCCGTAAGCATTGTATTATCATTTATCTGGGTCGCCATTCCAACTGATACTGTTATAAATTTGCAGTCTCTCGGTTTCTTCCTCTGCCTCCATTTTAATAAGTGTTGAGGGTTCCCTGACATGCCGTAGTAAAGACACGTCCCCTTGATTCAAACAGGTGTTCCCTTAATGTATATGTGTTACATTCACAGCAAGCTTCACTACCTCGCTACCCTCACCACCAGGATATAGAAGTACACGATCTCTATAACCATTTGCCGAAGTAGCCTAGACACGAGTTCCCTTAACTTCTAATAGGTGTTCACTTTTATCTGTGTTACAGTCCCCGGCACCACCATAGCCTTCACTACCTTGCTACCCTCGCCCTCAAGATACAGAGAGGGTACACGGTCTCCTCTCCCCGTACCTAGCTCCCCACATGTAACCTCCCTCGCCACGCTGCCTATCTGTCTACCTGCCTATGACCGACAACAGAGAACGAAAAAAAGTATTCGGACACCCCAATCTACAGAGCAATTTGTAGACGTCACACAGCCACTGCATTGTACTGTTACTGTGTGTGTTTCTGCGTAGGTTCCTATTCTCAGGCTCTCTCGGCTCTCACAGCAACGCTTTTCAAAGGCCACAAATGATATAAGTCGAGTTCTCGTGAGTGTTTTTTCATATTCCTTGTGCCGACGCCTTGTTAAACTATCCCTAAGCTCATCAAACTACCCATGGAAATACTAATACAACCTCCACGAAAGCCTTATCAAATGTGTGTGTGTAATCCCAGAAATGTTTGAAAATATGGGCATAAAACATTCATCTAACAATGCGAGGGAGACTAAGACCCATATTCTCAAACATTTCGGGGCTTACACACCCACTTTTGATAGGGCTTTCGTAGAGGCTGTTATTTCCATGGGTAGTTTTATGAGCCAAGTGGTAGGTTGACAAGGCTTCTGCACCATGAACGTAAACACTCGCCTAGCCTCCTTTGTAACCTTGGAAACTACTTGTGAGACAGCCAAAAGTGTCTGAGAGAATACGAGACTTTGCAAACCTCATCAGTAGACCAAAAAAATGCATAAAATACAAAAATATAATAAACGGAGCCCACCGCGTCTCATTTCCATATAAATTCAATCCACACAATCTTAAACGGCGATAATTCCACTCGTATATCCGATTAGTTTAGTGCGGCTCATTCATATGGAAGCCGGACAGACCGAGGCAATGTTTATGACGGCGGCGGCGGCGATGAGGGGAGTGGGGCAGGTGGGCGACGGTGAAGGAGGAGGAAGAGGAAGTAGAGTGGGAGAAGGAGGAGGAATATCAGTGGAAGAGGGATGAAGGTGGTGGAAGAAGAAGGGAGACAGAGAAGGTAGAAGAGAAGGAAGAGATGGAGGATAGGAGGAGGAGGAGGAGGAAGAGGAATACATAGGAAGAACAGACACCAGAAGACCTGTCGGTCTATGACACATACGAAAAAGGGTCAGTAAACATTGTATGTAGTTGATTCTTAAAACATTATAAAAGCTAGTATTTAATTGGACTCCTCACGATGGGGTGAGGTGTAGTTTCAGGGGTTACAGGTAGAGGCTCGATCCTCGTTTACCTTCGGTACGGGTGTACGCTCTAGTATCCTGTTAACCTTACTGTTCCCACACCTCACTCATCAGATGTATGTTGCGTACATTAAGTTTTTTCTTTACTCTGTTGTTAACTTACGCTACTTGTAATCTAAGCTGTGAGGGAAAATAACATGACTTCAGGTTGTAATCGTGCTGCAGTGTGCCTGGAACATACGGAAAAGGGAGTAGGAGGGCGAGGAGGAGGAGGAGGAGGAGGAGGATCTGTGAAATAAAGGAGATAAGAAGAAAATAAAAGTACAGGAGGAAGAACAGGAAAGGAAAGAAGAGGAGAAGGAAGATCAGAGGGAAGAAGATGGAAAAAGTTAAAATTATAAGAGGAGGAGGAGGAGGAGGAGGAGGAGGAAACATGGACGGACAGGCAGCAGAAAGCCTGTTGGCTCATTACAAGGCTGCCTGCTTTCAGTGATTTAATCAATCCGTCAGCCACGGGAGAAGTTTGCGGGAAGGATTAAAGCACTTATGTACTTTTTTTTTTTTTTTTTACAGCGAAGGACACAGTTCAAGGGCGTAAAGAAAAATATACAAAAGCCCGCTATTCACTGCTCCTGAATAGAGATCAAAGGAGTGTCCAAAAGAGAGGTCAATTTCGGGAGGAGAGGTGTCCTGATACCCTCCTCTTGAAAGAGTTCAAGTCGTAGGCAGGAGGAAATACAGATGAAGGAAGATTATTCCAGAGTTTAACATCGTGAGGGATGAAAGAGTGAAGATGCTGGTTGACTCTTGCATAAGGGGTTTGGACAGTATAGGGATGAGCATGAGTAGAAAGACGTGTGCAGCGGGGACGCGGGAGGGGGGGAGGCATGCAGTTAGCAAGTTCAGAAGGGCAGTCAGCAAGAAAATATCGACAGAAGATAGAGAGGCAACATGGCGGCGGAATTTGAGAGGTAGAAGACTATCAGTATGAGGAGGAGAGTTGATGAGACGAAGAGCCTTTGACTCCACTCTGTCAAGGAGAGCTGTGTGAGTGGACCCCCCCCACACATGAGATGCATACTCCATACGAGGGCGGACAAGGCTCCTGTAAATGGATAGCAACTGTGCGGGGGAGAAGAACTGGCGGAGACGGTACAGAACGCCCAGCCTAGAGGAAGCTGATTTAGTAAGAGATGAGATATGAAGTTTCCAGTTGAGATTTTGAGTTAAGGATAGACCGAGAATGTTTAGTGTTGAAGAAGCTGATAGCTGAGTGTTGTCGAAGAATAGGGGATAGTTGTCTGGAAGATTGTGTCAAGTGGATAGGTGGGGAAACTGTGTTTTTGAGGCGTTGAAGGACACCAGGTTCCTCTTGCCCCAATCGGAAATAATAGTAAGGTCTGAGGCTAAGCGTTCTGCTGCCTCCAGCCTTGAATCGTTAAGTTCCTGTGGAGTGGGTCTTCTATTAAAAGAAGTTGAGTAATGCAGAGTGGAGTCATCGGCGTAAGAATGGATAGGACAGTTCGTTTTGGAAAGAAAATCATCAATGAACAACAGAAAGAGTGAGAGATAGGACAGAACCCTGTGGGACACCACTGTTAATAGGTTTAGGGGAAGAACAGTGACCGTCCACCACAGCAGAAATAGAACGGTCAGAAATGAAACTGGAGATAAAGGTACAGAGAGAAGGATAGAAACCGTAGGAGGGTAGTTTGGAAAGCAAAGATTTGTGCCAGACCCTATCAAAAGCTTTTGATATGTCCAGCGCAATAGCAAAGGTTCCACCGAAACGGCTAAGAGAGGATGACCAAGAGTCAGTTGGAAGGCAAGGAGATCACCAGTAGAACGCCCCTTGCGGAACCCATACTGGCGATCAGATAGAAGGTTAGAAGTGGAAAGGTGCTTTTGAATCTTCCGGTTAACGATTGATTCAAAAGCTTTAGATAGACAGGAAAGTAAAGCTATAGGGCGGTAGTTTGAGGGACTGGAACGGTCACCCTTCTTAGGCACAGGCTGTACAAAGGCATACTTCCAGCAGGAAGGAAAGGTAGATGTTGATAGGCAGAGACGAAAGAGTTTGACCAGGCAGGGTGTCAGCACGGAAGCACAGTTTTTAAGGACAACAGGAGGCACTCCATCAGGTCCATAAGCCTTCTGAGAGTTGAGGCCAGAGAGGCATAGAAAACATCATTTGGAAGAATTTTAATAACATGCATAAAGGAGTCAGAGGGGGATGAGGAGGAATATCCCCAGAATCGTCCAGGGTGGAGTTCTTACAGAAAGCTTGAGCGGAGAGTTCAGCCTTAGAGACGGATGAGACGGCAGTGCTGCCGTTAGGGTTAAGGAGAGGAGGGAAAGAGGAAGAAGTGAAATTGGAGGAGATATTTTTGGCTAGATGCCAGAAGTCACGGGAAGAATTAGAAGAAGCAAGATGTTGACATTTTCTATTGATAAAAGAAGTTTTGGTAAGTCGGAGAATAGATTTGGCACGATTCCGGGCTGAAATGTATATATCAAAGTTAGTGGGAGTTCGAAGGTTCTAGAACCTTTTGTGAGCTGCCTCTCTATCTTTAATAGCACGAGAACAAGCATGATTAAACCAAGACTTTTTAGCATGAGGAGTAGAGAAAGTACGTGGAATGTATGCCTCCATTCCAGAGACAATCACCTCTGTGATGCGCAGAGCACACACAGAGGGGTCTCTATCCTGGAAGCAGTAATCATTCTACGGGAAATCGGAAAAGTACATCCTCAGGTCGTCCCACCGAGCTGAAGCAAAATGCCAGAAGCATCGCCTCCTTGGTGGGTCCAGAGGATGTAAAGGAGCGATAGGACAGGATACAGAAATAAGGTTATGATCGGAGGAGCCCAACGGAGAGAACAGTTTGACAGAGTAAGCAGAAGGATTAGAGGTAAGGAAGAGGTCTAGAAAGTTGGCCCTGTCTCCAAGACGGTCGGGAATACGTGTAGGGTGCTGAACTAACTGCTCTAGGTCGTTGAGGAGAGCAAAGTTGTAGGTTTGTTCACCAGGCTGGTCAGTGAAAGAGGATGAAAGCCAAAGCTGGTGGTGAACATTGAAACCTCCCAAGATGGAAATTTCAGCGAAGGAGAGTGAGTCAAGATGTGCTCCACTTTAGAGTTCAAATAGTCAAAAAAATTTACATAGTTAGTAGAGTTAGGTGAGAGATAAACAGCACAGATGTATTTAGTAATAGAATGACAATGAAGTGTTACCCAGATGGTGGAAAATTCTGAAGAGTCATTTCACCCCGTTGCAGCAAAGTGCCGATCAATGTGTTTCTTGAAGGAGTCGATTGTCTCTGCGCTAACTACTTCTACAGGAAGGTTGTTCCAGTGGCGAACAACTCTATTCGAGAAATAACTCCTGCTGATGTCGGTATTGCTTTTCTTGAATTGTTTTTCCATTGTTTCTGGTCCTCTGGTTAGTTTGTAGCGTGAAGAGTTTGGAGTGATCAACAATGCTGAACTATTGCTAAGGAGGAGGAGGACCAAAAGGAAGAATTAGGACCAGAAAGATAAAACAAATGAGACAAATAGGAAGTGTCTAGTGGCGGGCGACGGACGGCACTCGTGGGAACGGCGGCCCGCACCTCAACCCTGCCGGCAACGTGACCAGCGGACTACCTGACGCCGCTACAGGAAGGGCCGCTGAGGGACGATGATGATGACCAGTGCTTTCCTGCTGCATCCTCGTCGTCCTCCTCCTTCTCCTCCTGTCCTGTGTTGTTGTGTTGTACCTACATATCGGACACTCTCACCATCACCATCATCACCACAAACCACCACCACCATCATTAAAACAGGAAGGTGCTGAGGGACGATGATGATGACCAGTGCTTTCCTGCTGCATCCTCGTCGTCCTGTCCTGTCCTGTGTTGTTGTGTTGTGCTGTGTTGTGTTGTGTTGTGTTGTGCTTACATATCGGACACTATCACCATCACCATTGTCGTCACCATCACAAACCACCACCTTCATCAAAACAGCCAAAACATTCTAGTCTTTTGTTTCTGTTTTGCGACGAAAGTTGCCAAAAACAAAAAAATTTTGCTGTTGGTAAAATATTTAATGCCTTTCAATCTTCTTTTTTTTTTTTTTTTGTGTGGGGAGAATTACGAAAAAAAAGATTACCGCTGAAAAATAGTTGATACATTTTAATCCTCATGTTCTTTTTGTATGGGGGGGAAATTACCGCGGAAGGATACCTTGATGTTGTTGTTGTTGCTGTTGTTATAGTTACAAGCAGTGTTGCCAAATACATACTAAAAAACACAGAATAGGAGGGAAATCTATAACCCTGTCAGTAGAGAAACGTTAACGTGCGCGACATTCAACCACATAACATAACATAACACAGCATAACAAAAAATAACACAGCATAACATGTGATAACCGAACCTAACATAATCTAACATAACGTAAGATAACCTAACCTAACATCACATAGCATAACATAACATAACACAACATAACACAGCATACATACCAACGCCGCAACGCCACATTACTTATATACTTCCAGCACCTTTTTGACAGCCTCGAATTTACCCCCCCACCACCACCACCACCATTATTACCTTCACCTCCATCACCCCAATACAGTCCGTTCACCCAGTACCATTAATAGGGTCAACGCCACCACCACCACCACCACCACTACTACTACTACTACTCCACTTCGTATAATTGGCGCAAATAACATCACTTCATCACCAAAACCATCACCATCACCAACACTACAATCATCACCACCACCACTACAATCACCATCACCACCACCATCACCACTTACCTTCCCGCATCACCACCACCACCACCACCACCCTCTTCTCCAACACAGAGGGAAAATTGGGAGGATAAGTTAATCGCTTTTCCTCCTCCTCCTCCTTTCCCTCCTTCTCTTCCTATTATTCCTCTTATTCCACCCTTCCATTATTGTCTGACTCGCATTCTCTCTCTCTCTCTCTCTCTCTCTCTCTCTCTCTCTCTCTCTCTCTCTCTCTCTCTCTCTCTCTCTCTCTCTCTCTCTCACACCCGACCTCTGCTGAGAGAAGGACGTGACCTCACCCCGCTGCGCTCCACAACCTCGCTTGCCCTGTGTTTTCGTCGTGCTCTTGGGATTGCGTTTGCTTTCACGTGCGTTTGTGTGTTCTCGCTTGTGGACCTTGTGTGTTGCCTGTGATTTCGACACGTGTTTGGTGTGTGTTCGCTTGTGGTTTCTGCCTGTGGTTGCCTCTGTGATTTGTGTTTCCGGTGTTTTGCGTGTGATCTGGCTGTTTCCGGGTGTTCTGCGTTGGTTTCAGAGTGATTCAAGTGTGTTGTGTTTCCGGTGTTTTTGCGTGTGATTTGCTGCTTCTAAGTGTACTGCGTGGGTTTCAGAGTGTTTTGAGTGTGCTGTTTTGTTTCCGGTGTTTTTGCGTGTGATTTGGCTGTTTTCGAGTGTTCTGCGTTTCGAGTGTGTTGTGTTTCCAGTGCTTTTGCGTGTGATTTGGCTGTTTATAGTGCTCTGCGTGGGTTTCAGAGTGCTTTGAGTGTGCTGTTGTATTTCCGGTGTTTTTGCGAGTGACTTGAGGGTGTTTAGTCGTGCTTGTGCTTGGGTTTCTGAGTGTTTCGTGTGTCCCGAGTGTGACTTTGTGTTCCTGAGTGTCTCACGTGATTTGGGTGTGTCGACAACCCACCCTTTTAATTACCTAAGGATTCAATGTGCTCCTCCTCACTACACCCTCTTTAAATCCCCTAGAGGATTAACACTTCCTACACCTCTTTCCCTCACCTCACCTAAGCCCCCCCCACCCTCGCTCACCTCACATCCCTTTTGCTCCTCCTCATCCCCTAGAGGATTAGCCCTTCCGTCTCCTCCCTCACCTCCACATATTTCTAAGCCCTCCCCCCCTCACTCACCTTACCTCACATACTATTTACCCATCCCTTAACCCACCTTACCTCGCCTCTTTCTTAACCTTTCTTGTTCTCACACACCTCACTCACCTCACATCTCTTCCTACTCCTCGTCTCTCCCACTTACCTCCTTTCCCAAACTCCCTCTCACTCATCTCACCTATTTCCTAACCCTCCTTGATCGTACACACCTCACTCACCGCCTCCCTTTCCCCCTCTTTACTCACCTCACATCCCTTCCTACTCCTCCTCTCTCCCACCTCACCTATTTCCTAACCCTCCTTGAACACACACACCTCACTCCCCGCCTCCCTTTCCCCTCTTTACTCACCTCACATCCCTTCCTACTCCTGCTCTTCCCACCTCACCTATTTCCTAACCCTCCTTGATCTCACACACCTCACTAACGCCTCCTCTCTTTCCCCCTCACTACTCACCTCACATCCCTTCCTACTCCTCCTCTGTCCCACCTCACCTATTTCCTACCCCTCCTTGATCTCACACACCTCTCTTTCCCCCTGTTTACTCACCTCACATCCCTTCCTACTCCTCCTCTCTCTCACTTCTCCTCCATTACTAAACTACCTCTCACACACCTCACCCCCTTTCCTAATCCCCTTCACTCTGTGTTTTGCTCTCGTTCTTTTCTGCTAAGATGGCGCCTCAGAAGTGCAGTACTTGTAACGGTAGCTTCTCAGCTCACTTTTTACAGGGCGTTCTGCTGTCTGTCGACTGTGTCTCCAGGCAGCATCTCGAGACAAAACTGCAGGAGCAGGAAGAGAAGATGGAAGAAGGCCAGAATAAAATAATAGAGCTTTCTCTCACCAGGCAGCATCTCGAGACAAGACTGCAGGAGCAAGAAGAGAAGATGGAAGCAGGTCAGAATAAAATAATAGAGCTTTCTCGCAGTGTTCCCTCCTTGCAGGAATTCATCCAGGCTAACGTTGCTGTGGTGCCAAACCCTTTCTCCAACCGCCCCTTGCCCTCAGCGGTACCGTCGACACCAGCGGACAACACCACGCAACGGGAGGATGCTAGTGGCACTGACCATGATGGTTTCACCCGTCGTGAATGGAGGAGCCAAACCAGCCAGACAAGCGATTTATCCTGTTCATTGCTTCAACAGGTTTGCCATTCTGGAGGAGGAGGATGAGCAGGAGAGCACCTTCCTGGTGGGTGACTCCATGATTCGCCAGCAGGTCGTTGAGTTCTGCGGCAGAGTTCCTCGTCGAAGACGGAACTATTGCTATCCTGGTGCTGGGATCGACGACATAACTGCTGCTCTTGAGGAGATCTCCCCCCAGGCTACTAATGATTCACTGTTTGTTATTCACACAGGTACGAACGACGTCAACACGACCCGGTCTGAGGAACTCCTGGAGAAGTACCGCAAGGGCTCATCCAGCAGTATAAGTCTAAATCCCTAACATTTTGATTTCAGGAGTTCTACCACGGACTTGGGCGGAGAGCGACTTTTTCAGTAAGGCTCAGCCCAAACAACCGCTTACAGACTCTTTGTAGGAGCTTGACGTGGAGTTCCTAAACGCATGGGACAATTTCTATGGACAAAATGAGCTCTTCCACAGGGACGGATTGCACTTTCTCCCATCAGGGCAGCCAGACTCGGAAGGCGTGTCATCCGAGCAAAAAAACGAGTCACGGCCACGTCCTCCACCTGCCCGTGTAAATAGACGCCGTGCATCGCAACAAACCCGTAACCGTGATCCCGCAAGTACCACCACCTCTATTACCAAGCCTCTAGATAACTTAAAATCCTTAGTTTCAATGCGCGTAGCCTAAGAAACAAATTTGATGAACTGAGATGTCTTGCTTTAACAGAAAATTTTGACATAATTGATATAACCGATACATTTATCGACACCACAAATATTGATTTAAGCTCAGAATACAACATAGAGGGCTACATACTCTTCAACAAAGATCGTGTAAACTGTAGAGGCGGTGGCGTCGCCCTTTATGTCAAAAAGCTATTTGCAACCCACTGACAAAACACCGAAACAGTAACGTTGAACATTTGTGCGTGCGAGTAAACATTGCAAAAGTCAATTTAAATATATCTGTCACCTACAGACCTCCCGGGCGATCACTCGATGACGACCTGAAATGTACAGCGTCTTAAGGCAGTCACTTAATAACAGCGACTCACTGATATTAGGAGACTTTAACCTCCCCATATCGACTTAAGCGACACTGTCAGGTACAGATGGCGAGTCACATAGAATGATCGAATTTCTAGAAGAAAATTATCTAAGCCAAATGGTTTCTGAGCCAACTCGACAAAATAATATACTCGACCTTGTTATAACGACCCAAGATAACCTAGTCAGTAGTGTCACGGTAGGAGAACAACTCGGCTCTTGCGATCATAAATTAGTGCGCGTCGACATTAAAGCTCAATCATCAGTGACTGAAAATAAAGTAAAGGTGCCCAATTTCAAAAGAGCTAACTTCGTAGAAATCCGACAAAAACTAACAGAAATACAACTATCAGATGACGGCGTAGAGGAAGCCTAAAAATCACTTACTCACTCAGCAGAACACATTCGTCCCTTGTTGCGAGAAGCGAATTAACAGTAATAAAAGCCCACCGTGGTTTAATAGCGAAATTAAACAATCAGTCAATGAGAGAAAATTGTTTTACAGGTTAAAGAAAGAACAAAGCACGCCCGAAAACATTAGATTTTATAATAATGCCAGGCGACGAGTAAAAAGACTAGGAGGTCAGGCAAAGCGTAGATATGAAGAAAATATTGCAGCCAACTGTAAAAATAATCCGAACTCTTTCTTCAGTTACATAAACAACAGACAGGCGATCAAAAGTGGTATTGGACCTTTAACAAACAGCAACGGTGCACTAGTGATTGACAGCCAACACATTGCAAACCTCTTAACAGTTACTTTTCCTCGGTGTTTAATACTAACAGTCTTCCTCTCGCTACCACCAACACCAGTACTATTGTAAATCTCGAGCATGCACTAATTTTGAAATAACAACCGATGAAGTCCTTAAAGCTCTCCATTCACTTAAAACAAATAAAAGTCCTGGACCTGACAAAGTATATCCAACTCTGCTGAAAGAAATAAAAGGCGAAATACTCTCCCTCACAACCGTATTCAATATGTCCTTGCGACAAGGCATCGTCCCTTCAGATTGGAAAAAGGCTAACGTGACTTCGATTTTCAAGAAAGGAGACAAAAAGTACCAGGTAATTACAGGCCCATTAGTCTAACTTCGGTTGTAGGTAAGCTACTTGAGGGCATAATTAGAGACAAATTGTGAGTGACTTTGAAAGCCACTCATTGATTGGGGACTCACAACATGGCTTCCGAAACAAAGATCCTGCCTATCAAACCTATTAACCTTTTATAACGACCTCTTCACTGTTTATGACGTAACCAAATCACTGGACGTAGTCTATCTTGATTTCCAGAAAGCGTTTGATAAAGTTCCGCATCATAAATTACTTTACAAATTAAAGCAAATAGGTATTGACGGTCAAGTAAACCAATGGATCGCGAATTGGTTGAGCAACAGACAACAAAGAGTAGTGATTGACGGATTTAACTCAAGAGTGGGCGCCTGTCACTAGTGGCGTCCTCAGGGCTCGGTCCTTGGCCCAGTGCTCTTCATTATTTACATCAACGACGTGGATGTTGGACTCAATAACCGCATTAGTAAATTTGCAGACGACACAAAGATTGGTGACTCGGTTCTCACTGACGAAGACAGGCAAAGCCTCCAAGAGGATTTGCACAAATTTCAGCTTGGTCGGATAGATGGGAGATGCCCTTTAACGTAGACAAGTGCCAGGTCCTTCGTTGGAACGAGGAATAAGAAGTTCGAATACGAAATGCGCGGCGTTAAACTCAAAAGCGTTCAATGCGTCAAAGACTTGGGGGTCAAAATCGCGTCAAACCTCAAATTCTCACAGCAATGCATCGATGCAGCAAATAAAGCGAACAGAATGTTGGGCTTCATTAAAAGAAACTTTATTCAAGAATAAAGATGTAATACTCCCGCTCTACAACAGTTTAGTCAGACCCTACTTGGAATATGCGGTACAGTTTTGGTATCCCCACCATGCAAAGGATATTGCTAAATTAGAAGGTGTTCAGCGTCGGGCAACGAAAATGATCCCTTCCTTGCGCAACAAATCACCACGAAGAAAGGCTTTCTACCCTTAACAGGTTCTCTCTTGAGAAACGTCGCCTTCGAGGAAAACTGATCGAATGTTTTAAAATACTTAATGGTTTCACGAATGTAGACAGATCAACATTGTTTATGATCGATGACACTTTGCGCACGAGGAACAATGGCGTAAAACTCAGATGTAGACAAGTAAATTCGGACTGCACCAAATTTTCTTAGCCAACGTTGTAGTGCGAGAATGGAATAAGCTTCCACTATCAGTGGTTCAGTGTAACACGATTGATTCCTTCAAAAATAAGCTCGACCGTCACTTCCTTCAACTTAATATCAACTAGAGTAGAAATGCAACGTTTTGGAGTCTTCTGATTAATGTAAAATCACTTAGGTTTAAAAGACAGACCACCAAGTCTGGACCATGGGGTCTGTGGTCTGATTTTCATTAAACTCTATAATCTCTCTCTCTCTCTCTCTCTCTCTCTCTCTCTCTCTCTCTCCCAATCTCTCTAACATTCTCTATACCTCTCTTTAACTCTCTCTAACCTTCCCTCTCCCTGTCTCCTCCTCCTTCCTCCTCTTTCTTCTCTCCTTCCTCTCTCTCCTCTTCCCTCCGTCCCTTAATTCTCCTCTTCCTCTCCCTCTGTCTCCATACCTACCCACCCAGCCACACACACAAGGCTCCTTCGCACGCCGCACACACACGTCGAAACAAATCAGGCAGGAAAGGAGGATCAGGAGCCTTAATCACCCAGACAGACCAGAGACCGACCACTGTGCCGGGCAAACTAACAAGTGATTTACAGGACGCTGGCCTAGTGTGGACCAGTGGGAGACGGTACAGAGGTGGGGAATTTTTTACAGCAAAGGAAGCAGCTTAAGGGGAAAAAAAGTACTGCTCGTATAAACATGAATAAAATAACTAAAGAACAATAGACAAAGGAACATGAGTGGAGGAAATGGCTTAAATAGTAAACATTTCGGGGCTCACACACACACACACACACACACACACACACACACACACACACACACACACACACACACACACACACACACACACACACACACATTTGATAAGGCTTTCCTAGAGTTTTTTTAAATATTTACATGGGTTGAAGTTTTATGAGCCTAGCAATAGTCTTACAAAGCTTCTACACCATGAACGTGAACGAAAAAATCACTCATGAGAAAGCATTCGTTGAGGTTGTGTTAGTATTTCCATGGATAGTTTTACGAGCCTAGTAATAGTCTGACAAGGCTCCTGCATCACGAGAACTCGACTAACCTCCTTTGTGACCTTTGGAAATAGATGTTGTTAGAGAGAGAAGCATTGGAGAACACGAACCGAAGGAATATAAGCTGACAAAGGGGTATTACATGCAGATAATAGACATGGCTGATGAGGAACGAGGAACTTTAAGTGACTGTGGACGTGAGTGAGCAAAGGGTGAAGGAGGAGCAAGAGAATAAAAACAGGGACAGTTACTGATGACTGGAGGAGGAGGAGGAGGAGGAGGAGGAGGAGAGAACGGAGGTAATGTCATTTTAAAAGGCGAAGGGGAAAGAGTACTGACAAAGGGGACGAGAAGGGGGGGAGAGAGAGAGAGAGAGAGAGAGAGAGAGAGAGAGAGAGAGAGAGAGAGAGAGAGAGAGAGAGAGAGAGAGAGAGAGAGAGAGAGAGAGAGAGAGAGAGAGAGAGAGAGAGAGAGAGAGAGAGAGAGAGAGAGAGAGAGAGAGAGAGAGAGAGAGAGAGAGAGAGAGAGAGAGAGAGAGAGAGAGAGAGAGGTGTGTGTGTGTGTGTGTGTGTGTGTGTGTGTGTGTGTGTGTGTGTGTGTGTGTGTGTGTGTGTGTGTGTGTGTGTGTGTGTGTGTGTGTGTTCTATGGGGCTTGAGAGTAACGCCAAAGAAGTAAACTCCTACGACACAATGCTAAGAAATAATTGCCAGAGGAAGTACACAGAGAAGGAGAAAGGAGACAAGAAAAGAAGGGACAGGATACAGGAGGGGACAGGGAAGTGTGTGTGTCTGAATATAGCGTCCAGAATATTCCCTCCCTCCTCTCCCCTCCTTCCTTCTCTCCCCCTCCTTCCTTCTCTCTCCCCTTCCCTCCCTTCCCTCCCTCCCTCTATTCCTCCTTACCTCCGTCCTTCACTTCTTCCTCTCCCTCCCACTTCCTAGGTCGACGGAAGAGCATCAAGGGTTGGTAAAGGTGCTACATATATTATAAGAGGAGGAGGAAGGAGAATAGAAGATTAGAAAGGAAGAGAGAAGACACAAGAATATAAGGAAAGAGTACGTGTTATGCGTGGATGAGGAGCAACAGCAGGAATAAGCCGCCTCAGTCCACACCAGAGCATGAAAGGGTTGGTGACGGTGACAGACACATGAGAACACGCAGGAAACAATGAAGTATATATGCATGATCTATGTGGGTGAAGAGCAAACAAAAAGATCCGTATTCTCAAACATTCCGGGGCTCACACACCCACATATAGTAAGCCTTTCGTAGAGGTGGTGTTAATATTTCCACGGGCAGACCGATTAATATTTGTATGGGCAGTTTTTTTGAGCCTAGCGATAGTCTGACCACACTTCTGCACCATGAACGTGAAGAAACACTCACGAGAACCCGACTAATCTCTTTGTGGACTTTGGAAACAGCTGTTGTGTGAGTGCCGGAAGCCTCTGAGAATATGGGCTTAGTATTTCCAAGGGTAGTTTTATGAGGCGATTGATAGTTTGACAAGGCTCTGCACCATGAACATGAAGAAACGCTCATGAGAACCCGACTTATTTCCTTTGTGGCCTTTGGAAATAGCTATTGTGAGAGTCGAAAGCGTCAGAATATGGGCCTAGTATTTCCAAGTGTAGTTTTATGAGCCTAGCAATAGTTTGAGAACCCTTCTGCACCATGAACGTGAAAAAACACTCCTCCACTAACCTCCTTTGTGGCCTTCGGAAACAGCTGTTGTGAGTCCCGAAATCGTCTGAGAATACGGGCTTCGTTACACTAAACATCGAGACTATACAAGAATACGAACAATGACGAACGACTCTACCAACAACGCTATAGAGAGTACAACGACGTGGAAAAGAAGCGTGTGAAAGGGGAAAGCAGGTAAGAGGGTCAGCAGGTGAGAGAGAACAGTAGACAGACAAAGGAAGACGAGAAGAATGGACGCAAGGAGTGTGTAAAGAAAGAGTTGACAAAGGAGAGGAGAGAATAATGGTAGTAAGAAAGGTGTAAAGAAGAACATGGGACAAAGAGAAGGAGGAAGAATAGCGGTGAGACGTGAATACAGAAACAGATGATGACAAGGGAGAAAAGAAGAATAGGAGGAAGAAGGGAATATAGAAACACGAGAAGAATAAAATCAAAGAGTAAAGAAATGGTATATAACAAAGAAAGTGAAAAGAAGAAGAGATTAGAAGGATGGAGAAGAAACAGATGATAATGGAGAAGAGAAAAGTAGACTTGAGGCAAAAAAACGAAGATGACAAGGAAGAAAATAATAAATAAAGGAGTGAAGAAACAAAAATAACAAAGAAGACGAGAAGAGAGACAAGAAAGGAGAAAAACAGTAGATGACGAGGAAGAAGAGAAGAATAGAGAAAGGAATGAAGGAAGGAACAGAAGAAGGATAAAGAAGGAGAAAGATAAGAAGGTGTAACGAAACAGCAGATGACAAGGAAAACGAGAAAGATAGAGGCAAAAGGGAATAAAGAAAAGTATAAGACGAAAGAAGAAGAGAATAACAGAAGCAAGAAGTGTGGAAAGAAACAACAGGAAGACAAAGGAAGAAGATAAAGAAGAAAGAAGCTAAATAAGAAAGAAGAAAGAAAAGAAGATAAACAAGAAAGAAGAAAGAAAAGACAATGAAGAAAAGGAAGAAGATAAAGAAAGAAGAAAAGAAGAAGGAAGATCAAGAAACAAGACGGCACAGAAAGGCGTGCAGTGTAGCGGCCCGAGAGAGGCGACTGGATTCGATTGGGTTGACTGATCAGAGAAGCTTGGCGCCGCGGCATCTTGAGTCACGAGGCGCTGAATTCCTTTAGAGGAGAGAGCAAGAGGAACTAATACTACAGAGGAGTAGACTGTGTGAAGAGAATAACGTTAAGAGTACCGGCAATATAAGAACGAGTTGGTTAGTGAACTTAAAACACTTAAAACCCAACGCTATAGCCAGAGTAACATTAGGCCGTCCCTTCTCTCTTTAAAGAATACGATGATGGTAGGTCAGTAAGCTTATACATTTAAATCCCAGCGCTGTAACCAGAGTATAAAATTAAACAGCCCCTAATTCCCTTCCTGATACGAGCACGATAATGGCTCGTTTATAGGCTTTTAACACTCCCGTCCCGCCCCTTTACCCTTCTGTATGGTCACAATAATGATTGGTTAGTGGCCATAACACGAAGGACCCAACGCTGTAGCTAGAGTAATGTTAGATCGCCCATTCCCCTTATTAAAGTACCGCTCGGGACGCGAACTAGATGACGAGTAGAATAGTGCCAACAGGAAAACAAGGAAGGAGAATCGTAACAATGGAATAACGTCAAAAACAGAATGGTGGCAACAGATAAACGCCAAGAATTACCAGTGGCAACAGAATAAGACATAGGGGGATACAGAAAATCGTCGAAATAGAAGTGGGTGAAGGGAGAATGCTGGTTGGAGAGAGAACGTTATGCGACAAGATGAAGGTATAAGTGATGGGGGAACATTGGGAAACAGGTGGCGAATGATTGGGGGACGCTGAATGAAGGGACACCTGGTAATATGAAGGGACAAAAAGGGGAGAAGGGAAAGAACGTTACGGGATGGGAAGAAAGTTGTGTGAAAAGGAGCGTCGACTGATAGGAAAACGTTGGGTGGGTAAAGAGGGGAACGTGGGTGAGTGAGGAGAGAGAGGAACGTTGGGTGAAGGGAAGAGGGGAACCTTGAGTGGGTGAATGAAGGGAAGGAACAGCTGGGTGAGTGAAGGAAGGGAACGTCGGGTGAAGGGAAGGGATACTTGAGTGAGTGAAGGGACAGTTAGGTGGGTGAAGGGAAAGAACGCTGGGTGAAGAAACAACTGGGTGAAGGATGGGGGAGGGAAGCTGGAACGTTGGGTTAAGGGAAAGAACGTTGGGTAAAGGGAAAGAACGTTGGGTGAAGGGAAAAAACGCTGGGTGAAGGGAAAGAACGTCGGATGCAGGGATAAACGTTGGGTGAAGGGAAAAACGTTGGTTGAAGGGAAAGAACGTTGGGTGAAGGGAAAACGTTAGTGAAGGGAAAAACGTTGAGTGAAGGGAAAGAACGTTGGTTGAAGGGAAAGAACGCTGGGTGAAGGGAAAAACGTTGAGTGAAGGGAAAAACGTTGGTTGAAGGGAAAGAACGTTGGGTGAAGGGAAAAACGTTGAGTGAAGGGAAAGAACGTTGGTTGAAGGAAAGAACGTTGGGTGAAGGGAATGAACGTTGGGTGAAAGGAATGAACGTTGGGTGAAGGGAAAAAACGTTGGGTGAAGGGAAAAACGTTGGTTGAAGGGAAAAAACGTTGGGTGAAGGGAAAGAACGTTGGGTGAAGGGAAAAAACGTTGGGTGAAGGGAAAGAACGTTGGGTGAAGGGAAAGAACGTTGGGTGACGGGAAAGAACGTTGGATGAAGGGAAAACACGTTGGTTGAAGGGGAAAAACGTTGGTTGACGGGAAAGAACGTTTGTTGAAGGGAAAGAACGTTGGGTAAAGGAAAAGAACGTTGGATGAAGGGAAAAAACGTTGGGTGAAGGGAAAAAACGTTGGATGAAGGGAAAGAACTTTGGGTGAAGAGAAAAAAACGTTGGGTGAAGGGAAAAAACATTGGATGAAGGGAAAGAACTTTGGGTGAAGAGAAAAAAAACGTTGGGTGAAGGGAAAAAATGTTGGGTGAGAGGAAAGAACGTTGGGTGAAGAGAAAGAACGTTGGGTGAAGGGAAAGAAACGGTGGGTGAAGGGAAAGAACGTTGGGTGAAGGGAAAGATCGTTAGGTGAAGGGAAAGAACGTTGGGTGAAGGGAAAGAACGTTGAATAAAGAGAAGGAACGTTGAATGAAGGAAAGAAACGTTAAGTGAAAGAAGGAAACGGTTAGTGAAAGCAAAGAGAAAGAAGCATCCCGAAAAGGCCCGGCCATCGCATCTCCTCGTTACGGAATCTCTTCGGCGCAGCATCTTTACATCTAAGTCTGTATACACCAAGTCAAGTCACTCTGCTTCAAAACTGTGACCGGTACGCGCAGGAGGTGGTTTTGGGCGGAGCAGCGGATGACGTCACTGAAGCCAAAAAAAATACCCGCCAGTTCAGTGGAGACTAAAGTTGTTGCTGTATGTGCACTCTGGATGTGCATTCTCGCCTCTTTCACAGCGCGTTCAGGCAAGCTACTGTCGAAAAATATGTCTTTTTATTGTCCCATTGCATGACTGTAATTTCAATGACTACAAACGGCGGTGTGGGTGTGAGGAGGCCATGTTGAAGTGACTGATTTAAATTAGTACACCTTCCTCGTTTTCTAAACCCTGTTTCTAGATTCTCTAGTGTGGCTCCAAGCATTGTCACGCATTAATCACGCCTCGGCCGTGTCTCCTCCCACAAACCATGCGTATGACTTGACTTGGTGTATAGACTTAGCTTTACATTACGTCGCTACTTACGCCCGGAAATTAATACTGACGCGCTCTCTCTCTCGCCTCGCTGTCACAATTGCCTTCCATCCTTCCCCTTTTTCCTTCCTGGGTCATATTCTAAACATTTCGGCGCCCAAGCAAACATAATTCACAGGCTTTCGAAGGAGTTTGAGGCGTTTTTCACGGGTAGTTTCATGACCCAGGTGATAGCTTGACCATTCTTCTGTACCATGAACCTAAAGAACACTCATGAGGAGCCGACTGAGCTCCTTTTTGGCCTTTGGAAATAGTTGATGGAGAGGTGGCTGAGTCTGAGAATACCGTCCCTGCAGGCCTGTTTTAGTGACAGTATCAGCGAGGGAAGTAACTTGCTCTCCTTCACGCCTCCTTCCTCCTCCTTTTCCGGCTGTTTCCGCCACGTTACTCTTCTTGTTTAACACTGGGCGGCTGCCTACTACCTGAGAGGCCCGTATTCTCAACCAGTCCGAAGTCTAAACACTCACTCTGGATAAGACTTTCGTATACGTTGTGGGTATCTCCATGGGAAGTGATAGTTTTGATTTAATATTATACGGCTGCTAATACATGTGGCTCATATTCTTAAAGGTTTCGGGGCTCACACATAAATTTGATAAGGCTTTGGTAGAGGTTGTGTTAGTACTTCCATGGCTAGTTTTATGAGCCTAATAATAGTCTTACGACGCGGTGGCTGAGTAGTTAGCGTGGGCGCGGCGGCCAGCAGGATGTGGGTTCGCGTCCCGCCCGCCGCCACAAGTTGAGATTTTTCAGTCACCGCCGAGTGGCTTAAGACTACCCACATGCTGTCCTGAAGACCTATTATCAACCGGGACTCTAGATTCTCTCTCTAAAAGAAAGGATCTAAGATGAGGTCCAGGGGGGCAGCATAATCCAAACAAGATGGCGCCACTCTAAACACTTGCCTGCGCCATAACGGATTGGGACTGACCACCAGGCCCCAAGAATGCCTACCGGCGCCACAGGCAGAACCGTAAAGAAATAGTAATAATAATATCTATTAAGAAATATATATGTAAAAAATATTCTCACATTTCGTCGCTTATGTCCCGTTCACTATGATCAGGAGCCCTTGTTACAATAGTGCATACACGTAACGCACGTTTATAATTTGCTTTTCGAATAATATAATATAAACTATTTCGTCTCTTTGTTTACCTCGGCTGCAAGGAGAACACGATTGGCATTGGCGAGGGAAACTGGACCCCAAAACATATTGGAAAAGCAGCCGGCGATGGAAACTCACAAAAAAGAAAAGTACGAGAGCAAATATTCAACATAAACTGCCTGAAAAACACATTGAAATATCAGCCGACGAACAAACATTCAACACACACACAAAGGGAAGAAAAGAATTAGAGTAAAGATTCAACACAAACTTCCTGAAACGTGCCTGGAGTTTTGACGGACTCTGACACGAACACAAACGAATAGCCAGAGACGCAAAACACTACAAACGATCAATTAAACCTAATTAAAAACAACAGCGAAAAGAGATGAGAAAGAAGGCAAGTCTACTGTTCGTGTAGCCTGATAAAATATGACTTAACACCCGACCGACGCAAACTGTACAGAGGAAGGCAGTGAAAGGAATGTGCACGAGTTAAAATATATAATCGTAAAACTGAGATTATTAAAACGAAAATAGAAAGAGATCCTAAAGAAAGAAATTTCCATCGTTAATGTGAAATACAATAGACTAAACGAGGCAAACTGTAGGAAGAAACTGACAGCTGAAAATGAATGAGTTAAAATATCTAACCATGAACGAAAACTTATTAAAAAAGAAGAAAGGAAAAAATGGATCCATGTCAATAGTTAGCATGACTTTCAAATCAATCAGCAAATCAAGGTAATCTATAAAAAGGAGAAATGACAGCTGAAAATGCACGAGTTAAAACTTCTATTCATTAAAAGAACTTACTGAAAATTAATATAGAAAGGGAGCCCTACTGAAAATCAATACACATCGCCGAGGCTTTGGCCTGACAAAGGAAGACATACGACTTGTGGGTCAAATGCGTTGAGCTCGTGAAATATGCAACGAATAAAGGACATGTATGAAAATTAATAAAATAAAATTAAATACTACCACCACCACACACACACATCGATCTACTGCCTTCACGACCACCTTCATAAAAAGACCAACTTGGGGAAGACTCAACAAAACACTAACAACAAAACACTCCTCTCTGACAGTCATGATGAATTCAACTATTAGAAAAATGTTTAAAAGTGCAAATAATATAGACTAACACAACATTCCTCCCGAAATTGATCTCTTTTCGGCCCACCTCTTTTGATTCTTTTTGAGGGGCAGCGAGTAGCGGGCTTTTTTATTATTGTTTCTTTTTGTGTCCTTGAGCTGCCTCCTTAGTTGTAAAAAAAGAAAAAACCTACACATCGATCTCATATGCATCTCGAAATAATCACTAAACGACCAACACAAGGAAGACTCAACAAAGAAATGCTAACAACAAAATAAAGTGACTCCCTAAACAACTAACCCAGCCATTAAAAAAACTGATAAAAAGCGAGAGAAAGTAAAAAATCTCAAGCAAGCAACACCTAAAACATATCATTCTTCTTCCTCCACAAACAATACAAATACTAATAAACACATGAAAAACTAAACAAAGTAAGCTAACACTAAAAAGGCACTATTCAAACCTCTAACAATCCATGAAAACACAGATTAAAAGCAGGAGGTAAAGTAAAATCACCGAGCAAGCAACACACAAAACACTTCCATTCTTCTAACCTTCTCACAACCTTTACAAACAATAACAAATAACGCGCAAGATTTCTATTTGATAAAGTGTGTGTGTGTGTGTGTGTGTGTGTGTGTGTGTGTGTGTGTGTGTGTGTGTGTGTGTCTGTGTGTGTGTGTGTGTGTGTGTGTGTGTGTGTGTGTGTGTGTGTAGCCTGCACATGCCTGGCTATGGGGACCCACTATAGGTTAAATTAACAACCCCTCCTCCTCCTCCTATTCCCTCTTCTTCTCCGTCTCTCTCTTTCTACTCCTTCCTTTCTGCTTTCTGAGATGGCTTCCCGTGCTCATGTTACTCTCCTCCTCCTCCTCCTCTCTCCTCCCTCCTCCTCCTCCTCCTTCTCTTCCTCTTCCCTCCTTTACCTCTTGCCAGCTTCCACCCTTCTATTTCTTCTACTAAACCGACAAATTTGTTTCTCTCTCTCCTCCTCCTCCTTCTCCTCCTCCTCCTCCTCCTCCTCCTGCTCATTTCCCACCTCCTATCTTCTAACTATACCGGATTTTTTTTTCCTTTTTGCCTCTTTGCCTTCTTATCCCTCCTCCTGCTCCTCCTCCTTCCTTATATTCAGAAGTTCCTCGATGAACCCAAGCATTGTATTGGCTTTCCCACTGCAAGTCCGCCTGTAAGAAAGCCAATACAATGCTTGTCTATACGAGGAACTTTCGAGAATACAAGACGCTCAGGAGTTATGTTATCCTTGTACAATTCATGGTGAAAGGCCCCACCTGGAACATAAATGCAATTCTGGTCTCTAATTACAGGAAAGACATTGAATTACTTGAGAGAGTACAGCGCACCGAAGATGACGAATTATACCAGCACTGAGGATTTGAAGCCCCTATGAAGAGCGACTCGAGCGACTCAACCTCTTCACGTTGGAAAAGAGACGCCTGCGAGGGAGACATGATACAAGTCTTTGAAATTACCTGAACAAAGCTCCCAGCAACGTTGATCCACTCAAACTCTTCACGCTACAAACCAACCTGAGAACAAGAAACAACGGAAAACAATTCCAAAAGGCGCGTGCAATACACGACATCGGCAGGGGTTATTTCTCGAATAGAGTTGTTCGCCACTGGAACCAGCCTTCCTGCTGAAGTGGTTAGCGCAGAGACCATCAACTCCTTCAAGAAACAGCATTGATCGCCATACTTTGCTGCATCGGGAGTGAACTGAACGTTCCCCAGAGTAGATACACAAGTGTTGCTTTTAATCCTTCCCTGCCAAGCCACTCCCTATGGCAAACTAGTTGATTGAATCACTGAACGCAGAGCAGCAATGTGGAAACCAACAGGAGCTTTCTGCTGCCGCCTGCCAGTCAAAAAATATTTCCATGTTTCCTCCTCCCCTCCTGCTCCTCCTCCTCCCTACATGTCTCCCTTCTCCTCTACTTCTACTAAACTGCATGCACCTTTTTTTCTCTCACTTCCCTTTTCTCCTCCTCTCCTCCTCCTCCTCTCCTCCTCCTCCTCCTCCTTTTCTCCTCCTCCTCCCCTCCTCCTCCCTCTTCCCTCCTCCCTCCTCCCTCCTCCTCCTCTACCCTACTAAACCTCGATACACTACTTCCTCTCCTTACATTCTGCCCAGCTTGTAACCCTAACACACACACACACACACACACACACACACACACACACACACACACACACACACTTATTCTTGAAATTTTTCGTAAGAGAGAAATAAAATAAGTAAAAAGAAAATACGAGCAACGAAAAAGTCTCACACGCATCTAATTTATGTTAGAGAAAGAAAAAAAATGAATTATCTCTCTCTCTCTCTCTCTCTCTCTCTCTCTCTCTCTCTCTCTCTCTCTCTCTCTCTCTCTCTCTCTCTCTCTCTCTCTGTCTCTGTGTATATCTCTCTCTCTCTCTCTCTCTCTCTCTCTCTCTCTCTCTCTCTCTCTCTCTCTCTCTCTCTCTCTCTCTCTCTCTGTCTCTGTCTCCTCCCTTCATTCATTCA
Organism: Eriocheir sinensis; assembly: GCF_024679095.1. Lineage (NCBI taxonomy): Eukaryota > Metazoa > Arthropoda > Malacostraca > Decapoda > Varunidae > Eriocheir > Eriocheir sinensis. Next base: position 308,999 of record NW_026111217.1, on the reverse strand, counting down.
TTCAAAGCAAGCATTGTTTCATTTCATCTATCTATCTATCTAACTCTAACTATCTATCTATCTTACCCCAACTGAATATCTCGTTTCTTTCCTCTCTTTCGTGTTCCTTCCTTCCTTCTTCCTTCGTCCATGCAGCGCTGAAGAACATTGTTCTATCTATCTATCACCAGAAATTATCTATCTATCTATCTATCTATCTATCTTGGGCCGAGTTATCATGAGAGCAAGCAGAGAGAGGAGGAGGAGGAGGAGGAGGAGGATGGCCTCTAACTAACTGCCTAACTCTTCCTGCTCTTTCTCTTTGTGTTCCTTCCTTCCTCAAACTATCGTTACATTCCTGACCGCTCATCTTGTTCGGGAAAGAATGTATGTTTTATCACACGGCGCGCTAACACCAGAAATTACCAGCCAATGAATGTTAGATCAGTGCAGAGGAGGATGACTAAGATGATTCAGGGGTTGAGAACTTGCCACACGAGGAAAGACCAGAATAAACTTGCATTCCTCTAGGTGCTGAAGGTGCAGTAGAGACATGATCGAGGTTTATAAAATGGATGAAGGCTTTAATAAGGGAGACATTCATAAGGTTTTGTTGGTAAGAACTGCAGACACGAAGTAATGAGTTTAAACTTGATAAATTCAGATTCAACAGGACTTAGGCAAAATTGGTTTACTAACAGGGTAGGACAACAGGCTTAGCAGTCATGTGGTGAGTGCCACACACTATCACATTCAAAAATAGATTAGATAAATTCACGGACAGCGATATTAGGTGGAGTTAGATATCATCTTGGGAGCTGAGGGTTTAAAGGAGTTGCCACAGGCCTCACCGGCCCTTTGCAGACTCCCTGCGTTCTTATGTTCTTATGTTCATGTACTACTTTATTTCTTTCTCCATGGGCTTGAGGTGTGACTGTTTTAAATTGTGTCCCTCCTCCTCCTCCTCCTTCCCTCCGTTACTTTATTCTTCTCTCCATGGCTTCTGGAGGTGTAACTTTAAATTAGGTTCCTCCTCCTCCTCCTCCTCCTCTTCCTCCTCCTCCCTCCTCTTACCTTCCTTTCTCCTCCCTTTCTCTCGACTCATTCATCTAACCTCTATTCTCCCCTCCCCTCCCTTCTCCTCCCTCCTCCTCCTACTCCTACTCTTGGCCCCTACTTTTATGCTTTGTTTTACCTTATCATCATCATCACTTTTCCCTTAATCTGTTTCTTTCTCCTCCTCCTCCTCCTCCTCCTCCTCCTCCTCCTCCTCCTCCACCACCACCACCACCACCACCACCACCACCTCGTCCTCCTCCTCCTCATCATCATCATCATCATCATCATCTCCCCGGCCTCTCATCGCCTCCTCAGCTAATAGAGAATGAAGTTATCGGAACAGCCCTCAATCCGTTTGTCTTCGCCGCTCATCACGGCTCAGCAATAAGCCCAAATTAGCAGCTTCAGGGATAATTGGCTCGCGCACCGACGTATTGAGCCGCTGGTAGGAACACGTATAAAGGCTTGACGGGTGATACTCAGTGTAATTGGGTGAGAGGGAAAAGAAAGAGGGACATAGGAACATATTAAAGGGACGTATTGGGCCGCTGGTAGGAACACGTATAAAGGCTTGACGAGTGATACTCAGTGTAATTGGGTGAGAGGGAAAAGAAAGAGGGACATAGGAACATATTAAAGGGACGTATTGGGCCGCTGGTAGGAACACGTATAAAGGCTTGACGGGTGATACTCAGTGTAATTGGGTGAGAGGGAAAAGAAAGAGGGACATAGGAACATATTAAAGGGACGTATTGGGCCGCTGGTAGAAACACGTATAAAGGCTTGACGAGTGATGCTCAGTGTAAGGAGTTGAGACTGAAAAGAAAGAGGGACATAGGAACATATTAAAGGGACGTATTGGGCCGCTGGTAGAAACACGAATATAGGCTTGACGGGTGATACTCAGTGTAAGGAGTTGAGAGGGAAAAGAAAGAGGGACATAGGAACATACTGAAGGGAGGTATTGGGCTGGTAGAAACACGAATATAGGCTTGACAGGTGATACTCAGTGTAAGAGTTGAGAGGGAAGAAAAAGAGGACATAGGAACATACTGAAGGGAGGTATTGGGCCGCTGGTAGGTGCAAGTAAGGGTTAACAAGGGATACTGGATGATAGGAGTTGTTGAGGGGGGACAGAGAGGCAAAAGGACATTGTGAAGTGAGTAATAATAATAAGTAAGTAGGCAATAATTTAAGAATATAGGAGGTAGGGAACATATTAAAGGGACGTGTTGAGCCGCTGAGAGGAGTTTGTAGAGGCTTGACAAGGGATGCTGAATGATGGGAGTTGTTGAGAGGGGAAGAGACAGAAGGACATTGTAAGGTGAGTAATAATAGGAAGTAGGCAATGATAGCAAGAATATAGGAAGTGGGGCACATATATAATAAGAGACGTATTAAGCCGCTGGCCGGAGCATGTAGACTTGTAGGGGCTTGACAAGTGATGCTGGATATTAGGAGTTTTTGAGAGGGGAAGAGACAGAGGGACATTGTAAGGTGAGTAATAATTGTGAGTAAGTAGGCAACAGGAGTAAGAATACAGCTAGTACAGCAAATAGAAAGAGACGGATTTAGCCGCTTGTCGGAGCATGTAGACTTGTAGAGGCTTGACAAGTGATGCTGAATGATAGGAGTTTTTGAGAGGGGAAGAAACAGAGTAAGCAGGCAATAAGAGTACGAATATAGGAAGTAGGGCACATAGTAAGAGACGGATCTAGCCGCTGGTATGAACACGTATACAGAGGCTTGGCAAGTGATGGTTAAGTAAGGAGTTAAGTGGGAAAGAGAGAAAAAAAGATGGCCATATAAAGATTTAGAGACGCTTTAAGAGGGCATATTAAGAGACATATTAAAGACCGTATTAAGGCCACTGTTAGAAGCGGCCTGTTGATGAGCACACAGGCTTAAGAAGTGATATGGATAGAAGGAAAAGTGAATAGTGGAGACAGAGAGGGACCTATCAAGGGTCATAGTTAGTAGTCAGTGGTTAGGTTAGGTTAGATTAGGTTAGGTAAGTAAGGATACAGGAGACAGAGAGGGACATATCAAGGGCCATAGTTAGTAATTAGTGGTTAGGTTAGGTTAGGTTGGGTCCGGTTAGATTGGGTTTAGGTTAGTCATACAAAAGTACATACTAAGAGGGGCATATTAAGGAACATATCAAGGTCTGGCGATGAGGACGTAGGTTGTGTTGATGGATATACAGAGGAGTTAAAGGTTTTGTTTAGTTAAAGGTTCCTTATCGTCATTTTCCTTTTTTTTTCTCACATGATACGGTCTCCATCCATTCTGTCATTATTAACAGTGAAGCATAACCGAAGCTTTTTCATTTCTTCCTTTTTTTTTCCTCTCTCTCTCTCTCTCTCTCTCTCTCTCTCTCTCTCTCTCTCTCTCTCTCTCTCTCTCTCTCTCTCTCTCTCTCTCTCTCTCTCTCTCTCTCTCTCTCTCTCTCTCTCTCTCTCTCTCTCTCTCTCTCTCTCTCTCTCTCTCTCTCTCTCTCTCTCTCTCTCTCTCTCTCTCTCTCTCTCTCTCTCTCTCTCTCTCTCTCTCTCTCTCTCTCTCTCTCTCTCTCTCTCTCTCTCTCTCTCTCTCTCCACCATACAAAAGGATATTAGGAATTAGGGTGTTCAACGTCGAGCCTTGGTAGACCCTTCCTTGCGCAACAAATCCTACGAAAGGCTTTCTACCCTTAACATGTTCTCTCTTGAGAAACGTCGCCTCCGAGGAAAACTGATCGAATGTTTTAAAATACTTAATGGTTTCACGAATGTAGACAGATCAACATTGTTTATGATCGATGACACTTTGCGCACGAGGAACAATGGCGTAAAACTCAGATGTCGACAAGTAAATTCAGACTGCACCAAATTTTCTTCACCAACGTTGTAGTGCGAGAATGGAATAAGCTCCCATCATCAGTGGTCCAGTGTAACATTGACTCCTTCAAAATAAGCTCGACCGTCACTTCCTTCAACTTAATATCAACTAGAGTAGAAATGCAACGTTTTGGAGTCTTCTGATTAATGTAAAATCACTTAGGTTTAGGACAGACCACCAAGTCTGGACCATGGGGTCTGTGTGGTCTGATTTTCTATGTAAATCTATGTAAATCTCTCTCTCTCTCTCTCTCTCTCTCTCTCTCTCTCTCTCTCTCTCTCTCTCTCTCTCTCTCTCACTCTCTCTCTCTCTCTCTCTCTCTCTCTCTCTCTCTCTCTCTCTCTCTCTCTCTCTCTCTCTCTCTCTCTCTCTCTCTCTCTGTCTCTCTCTCTCTCTCTCTCTCTCTCTCTCTCTCTCTCTCTCTCTCTCTCTCTCTCTCTCTCTCTCTCTCTCTCTCTCTCTCTCTCTCTCTCTCTCTCTCTCTCTCTCCTTTAAAATCAAGCTCGACCGTCACTTCCTTGAACTTAATATTAACTAGAGTAGAAATGCAACGTTTTGGAGCCATCTGATTAATGTAGAATCACTTAGGTTTAAGGACAGGCCACCTAGTCTGGACCATGGGGTCTGTGTGGTCTGATTTTCTATGTAAATCTATGTAAATCTCTCTCTCCTATTCCTTACTACCTTATTCCAGCGCCATTGTTCCAAATAAATAAACTTGCCCTATAACTTCCAACCTTCACCTCTCTCTCTTATATTCTCTTCTCTCTTTCTCTCTGTCCAAGTTTTATACACGTCTCTTTTGTTTCTAGTTCGTTAGTTACGATCCGACACACTAATTCACCATTGTTCAAAGAGTGTAGCTAAAGATTGAATGAGGGAAAAAGAAGGAAAGAAATATAGAGAAAAGGAGGTTATTAGAGAAAGGGGAGCTGGGGGAAGGGGATGAGGTTGGTAATGAGGGAAAAGAGGATAACAGTGAGGCAATAGAAAGGGGAAGAAAGAAAACAATGAAAAAAGTAGAGAAAAAGAAAATGAGGATGAGAGAGACAGACAGAAAGAAAGACAAAGAGAAAGACAAAAAACGAAACCTCATCCTTAACCACCCTGGCTGAAGAGACCACAACACGCTAATGGCTCCTGAGTGCTAACGATGGCCGCCTCTAAAACACTCAGTGGCTCGGGTAAATCTCCCCGCCTATTCCTCCCTCCCTTTGCTGCTATAATCACGGGTCACGCTGGTTTAGTGCAGGTCTTCATCGCCTAAAGCAACAGGTCACCCCATTCTCGTGATGTATACACGAAGAAACTCAACACTCCAGGCATTTGTTCTTATAGTCTTCATCACCTAAAGAAACAGGTCACCCATTCCCCGTGAAGTATACACGAAGAAACTCAACACTCCAGGCATTTGTTCTTATAGTCTTCATCACCTAAAGCAACAGGTCACCCATTCCCCGTGATGTATACACGAAGAAACTCAACACTCCAGGCATTTGTTCTTATAGTCTTCATCACCTAAAGAAACAGGTCACCCATTCCCCGTGAAGTATACACGAAGAGACTCAACACTCCAGGCCTTTGTTCTTATAGTCTTCATCGCCTAAAAAACAGGTCCCGCAGTCCCCCTTGAAATACGAAATCTCTGACGCCCGTATTCTCAGAGGCTTCCGGTTCTCAACTTCTCAAAACGACTATTTCCCAAGTCCACAAAGGAGATTAGTCGGGTTCTCACGAGTGCTTTATCGCGTTCATGGTGCAGAGGCCTTGTCAGACTATCACAAGGCTCATAGAACTACCATTGGAAATATTAACACAACCTCAACGAATGCCTCATCGTGTGTGGGTGTGTGGGCCCCGAAATGTGCAAGAATATGGGCCTCAGAGGAGCGATGGGTAATGACTATAAGAATTGGCATGGGATGTGTAGGGAAAGGGCATTAAGGGATCTAAGGGGATGTAAAGGAATGGAAGGAGAAAGGGTGTTGTGTTAGGGGTCTAAGGGGATATAGAGGGATGGACAGGGAAAGGGTGTTGATTTAAGGGTTCTAAGGGATATAAAGGAATGGAAAGGTTGTTGTGTTAAGGGTCTAGGGATATAAAAGAATGTATAGGGAAAGGGTGTTGTGTTAAGGTGTCTATGGGATATAAAGGAATGTATAGGGAAAGGGTGTTGTGTTAAGGGATCGCAGGGATCATAAAGGGCTGGAATAGGTGTAGGAGGAAAGGTAATTGATTTAAAAGGAAAGGTCAATTATTTAAAGTACATACGAGTCGAGATATAAAAAGGGAAAGGTAATTGATTAAACGGAAAGGTCAATTATTTAAAGTACATACGAGTCGAGATATAAAAAGGGAAAGGTAATTGATTAAACGGAAAGGTCAGTTATTTAAAGTACACACGAGGCGAGATATAAAAAGGGAAAGGTAATTGATTAAACGGAAAGGTAGCTCACTAAAGGGACAGGTAATTAATTGAAGGGATATAAAGGATGTAGAGGAAAGGGTAACTGTTTTAAAGGTAAAGGTCAATTATTTACCGTTCACCGTTGACGAGGTTTCAGGCCCCGCCCCACTGTCAGCGCAGCGCTCCGCAGGGCCGTCAGCAATAATGATGTCAGCCTCAGTAATAATCCTCGATGCACTTATTCACAACGTCGCAGTGAGTGAGTGAGTCTTAATTGCTTTCATGGATAACCTACTGATGTCCTTTTGATAAACATGGCATCATAATAGACACGGACATGTTTTGGTTCGCGCTAATCACAATATCTTTCTTTTTTATAGTATCACAAATATCCATTGTTTCATTTTCCATTTATCTGATATTTCCTTTATATTATCACAATTCAATGTCCAAACAAATCATGCCTGCCACCTCACTCAACTCCTTGACACTGGACATCCGAGATTCAACCTCATCTTTAACCACAGATATTTATTTAGATACTTCTTGCTTGAATTTATCCAATTTTTCAACAATGTTGGTAGCGAGAGACGCTTTATGACGCCATGGAGTGCAAATTCAGTTCATTTTAGGTACATTATCCTGCTTGACTTGACTTGCCGACCCAGCAGTTCCGAGGAGCTCTCGCCGGCACGTCCTCACCCTGCCACTCACTCACACACGAGGCGAGACTTAAAAAGGGGAAAGATAAATGACTAAAGGGAAAGGTAATTGATTTAAAGAGTGAAAGGGCCGCACCTCTCTCTCTCTCTCTCTCTCTCTCTCTCTCTCTCTCTCTCTCTCTCTCTCTCTCTCTCTCTCTCTCTCTCTCTCTCTCTCTCTCTCTCTCTCTCTCTCTCTCTCTCTCTCTCTCTCTCTCTCTCTCTCTCTCTCTCTCTCTCTCTCTCTCTCTCTCTCTCTCTCTCTCTCTCTCTCTCTCTCTCTCTCTCTCTCTCTCTCTCTCTCTCTCTCTCTCTCTCTCTCTCTCTCTCTCTCTCTCTCTCTCTGATGACTGCAGGCAGGCGACTGACTTCTTTCCCACCGTTCCTAGCAGTTAATTTACGGAGCGGCGTGACGGCGGCGGAACAGGGTCAAAATAATACATTTAATTAAACAGCGCGGCATCACCGGGGCTGTTTTGTTTGGCTTGACGCGGCAGCGGCGGCGGCGGGAAGGACGCGGCGGCTGGCGGGGAAAGAGGGAAGAGGAGGCAATGGGAAGAGGGTGGAATGTACAGTTATTAGAGAAAGGGAGAGGGGGATGAGGTTAGTATTGATGTAGAAGTGGATAAGAGTGATGTAATAGTAAGAGAAAGAAGGTGGAAAGGAGGGTTAATAGAAAAGAGAACCGGGGAAGGGGATGAAATAAGTGTTGAGATATTAGAGGATAATAGTGAGGTAAGAGAAAGGGGAAGAAGGGGAAATGAACAGGAGATTATTATTATAGGAAAGTGAAGAAGGTGGAACGGACGGTTATTAGAGAAAGGGGAGCTGGGAGGAAGGGGATGAAATTAGTGTTGAGGGAATAAAGGATACTAGTGAGATAATAGGAAGAAGAAGAATGGGAAAGAATTGGCTCAGAAAGGGGAGAGAAAGGAGAGGAAGGGATGTTTGAGCCTTAGTTGAAAGAGAAAGGCAGAAAGAAAATATATTAGGCTAGATTGACCACTTTAGCGAGTAGACGAGGAAAGGAAGGAGGTAACAGGAGAGATAGATTGATAGACTGATCGTGGTGTGGAGGCGTGGTGTGGAGGCGTGGTGTGTTTGTCATCTTTGTGGGAGCAGCGTCTTTAGGGGTATACTTATATAAATTTTAATTCTTGTTGTCGTTGTTGTTGTTCTTCTTCTTGTTTCTTCTTCTTCTTCTTCTTCTTCTTCATCTTCTTCTTCTTCTTCTTCTTCTTCTTCTTCTTCCTTTTTTTCTTCTTCTTCTTCTTGTTTCTTCTTTTCCTTCATGTTTTTCTTCCTCTTCTATTTGGTGTTTCTTCTTCGTTTTTCTTCTTCTGTTTCGTCTTTTTCTTCTTCTTTTTCTTCTTCATGCAAAAGAAAAAAAGTACCCCCTAAGTATTTTCTTACACAATAGTCTACGTGTTTATATATATATATATATATATATATATATATATATATATATATATATATATATATATATATATATATATATATATATATATATATATATATATATATATATATATATATATATATATATATATATATATATATATATATATATATATATATATATATATATATATATATATATATATATATATATATATATATATATATATATATACACACACACACACACACTACTTGAGTACTTCGAGATGGTCTAATGCTTCGAATATATATCTATATATATATATATATATATATATATATATATATATATATATATATATATATATATATATATATATATATATATAGTATATGTCTTTTGGATATTAGCAAAAGCCTAGAAAGGTCTTAAACTCCCACAGCTGGCAAGGCTTTCGGCAAGGTCGCGTGAGTATTTATTTCCAAGGGTAACTTTAAGAACACTGTGATAGTTTGACAAGTCTTCTGCACCATGGACGTAAAAAACACTCATGAGAACACGGCTAATCTCCTTGGTGGCCTTGGGAACTACTGTGACAGCCGAAAGCGTCTGAGAATATGGACCAAGCTTGATAACGCTACTCATACTATATAAACGCCGTACGTAACGCCCGAACAACAAAAAACGACTCTCAGCCACGTCCTTCCATCCCGCCCGTGTAAATAGACACCATACACCGCAACAGACTCGTAACATTGAACCCTCCAGTACCTCTATTACCAAGCTTCAAGATAACCTAAGAGTCCTTAGTTTCAATGCGCGTAACCTAAGAAACAAATTTGATGAACTGCGATGTCTTGCTCTGACAGAAAACTTTGACGTAATTGCTATAACCGAAACATTTATCGACACCACTAATATTGATTTAAGTTCCGAATACAACATAGATGGCTACAGATTCTTCAACAATGATCGTGTAAACCGTAGAGGGGGTGGTGTCGCCCTTTTTGTCAAAAGCTACTTGCAACCTACTGACAAAACACCAAGAAACAGTAACGTTGAACATTTGTGCGTGCGAGTAAACATTGCAAAAGTCAATTTAAATATATCTGTCACTTACAGGCCTCCGGGGCAATCACTTGATGGCGATCTTGAAATGTACAGCGTCTTAAGGCAGTCACTTAATAACAGCGACTCACTGATACTAGGAGACTTTAACCTCCCCCATATCGACTGGGCGACACTGTCGGGTACAGAAGGTGAGTCCCATAGAATGATCGAATTTCTAGAGGAAAACTATCTAAGCCAAATGGTTTCTGAACCAACTCGACAAAATAACATACTTGACCTTGTTATAGCGACCCAAGATAACCTAGTCAGTAATGTCACGGTAGGAGAACACCTCGGTTCCTGCGATCATAAACTAGTGCGCGTTGACATTAGAGCTCAAACATCGGTGACTGAAAATAAAGTTAAGGTGCCCAATTTCAAAAGAGCCAACTTCGTAGAAATCCGACGAAAACTAATAGATATGCAACTATCAGATGACGGCAATGTAGAGGACGCCTGGTTAAACTTTAAAAATCACTTACTCACTCAGCACGGCACATTTGTCCCCTTGTGCGAGAAGCGAATTAACACTAATAAAAGTCCACCTTGGTTTAATAGCGAAATTAAACACTCAGTCGAGAAGAGAAAATTGTCTTACAGGTTAAAGAAAGACCAAAGCACGCCCGAAAACATTAGACTTTACAATGATGCAAGGCGACGAGTAAAAAGATTAGTGCGTCAGGCAAAGCGTAGATATGAAGAAAATATTGCAGCCAACTGTAAAAATAATCCGAAATCCTTCTTCAGTTACATAAACAACAGAAAGGCGATCAGAAGTGGAATTGGACCTTTAACAAACAGCGACGGTGCACTAGTGACTGACAGTCAACACGTTGCAAACCTATTAAATAATTACTTTTCCTCGGTGTTTAATAATAACAGTCCTCCCACCACCACCACCAACACCAGTACTAATGTAAATCCCGAGCATGCATTGTCTAACTCTGAAATAAAACCCGATGAAGTCCTTAAAGCCCTCAAATCACTTAAAACAAATAAAAGTCCTGGACCTGATAAAGTATATCCAACTCTGCTGAAAGAAACAAAGAGCGAAATACTCTCCTCCCTCACAACCGTATTCAATATGTCCTTGCGACAAGGCATTGTCCCTTCAGATTGGAAAAAGGCTAACGTGACACCGATTTTTAAGAAAGGAGACAAAAAAGTACCAGGTAATTACAGGCCCATTAGTCTAACTTCGGTTGTAGGTAAGCTACTTGAGGGCATAATTAGAGACAAAATTGTGAGTTACCTTGAAAGCCACTCATTAATTGGGGACTCACAACATGGCTTCCGAAACAAAAGATCCTGCCTATCAAATCTATTAACCTTTTATAACGACCTCTTCACTGTTTATGACGTAACCAAATCACTGGACGTAGTCTATCTTGATTTCCAGAAAGCGGGTGATAAAGTCCCGCATCATAAATTACTTTACAAATTAAAGCAAATAGGTATTGACGGTCAGGTAAGCCAATGGATCGCGAATTGGTTGAGCAACAGACAACAAAGAGTAGTGATTGACGGATTTAGCTCAGAGTGGGCGCCGGTCACTAGTGGCGTCCCTCAGGGCTCGGTTCTTGGCCCAGTGCTCTTCATTATTTACATCAACGACGTGGATGTTGGACTCAATAACCGCATTAGTAAATTTGCAGACGACACAAAGATTGGTAACTCGGTTCTCACTGACGAAGACCGGCAAAGCCTCCAAGAGGATTTGCACAAAATTTCAGCTTGGTCGGATAGATGGGAGATGCCTTTTAACGTAGACAAGTGCCAGGTCCTTCAAGTTGGAACGAGGAATAAGAAGTTTGATTACGAAATGCGCGGCGTTAAACTCAAAGCGTTCAATGCGTCAAGGACTTGGGGGTCAAAATCGCGTCAAACCTCAAATTCTCACAGCAATGCATCGATGCAGCAAATAAAGCGAACAGAATGTTGGGCTTCATTAAAAGAAACTTTGTATTCAAGAATAAAGATGTAATACTCCCGCTCTACAACAGTTTAGTCAGACCCCACTTGGAATATGCGGTACAGTTTTGGTCTCCCCACCATGCAAAGGATATTGCTAAATTAGAAGGTGTTCAGCGTCGGGCAACGAAAATGATCCCTTCCTTGCGCAACAAATCCTACGAAGAAAGGCTTTCTACCCTTAACATGTTCTCTCTTGAGAAACGTCGCCTCCGAGGAAAACTGATCGAATGTTTTAAAATACTTAATGGTTTCACGAATGTAGACAGATCAACATTGTTTATGATCGATGACACTTTGCGCACGAGGAAAAATGGCGTAAAACTCAGATGTAGACAAGTAAATTCAGACTGCACCAAATTTTTCTTCACCAACGTTGTAGTGCGAGAATGGAATAAGCTCCCATCATCAGTGGTCCAGTGTAACACGATTGACTCCTTCAAAAATAAGCTCGACCGTCACTTCCTTCAACTTAATATCAACTAGAGTAGAAATGCAACGTTTTGGAGTCTTCTGATTAATGTAAAATCACTTAGGTTTAAGGACAGACCACCAAGTCTGGACAATGTGGTCTGTGTTGTCTGATTTTCTATGTAAATCTATGTATATCTCTCTCTCTCTCTCTCTCTCTCTCTCTCTCTCTCTCTCTCTCTCTCTCTCTCTCTCTCTCTCTCTCTCTCTCTCTCTCTCTCTCTCTCTCTCTCTCTCTCTCTCTCTCTCTCTCTCTCTCTCTCTCTCTCTCTCTCTCTCTCTCTCTCTCTCTCTCTCTCTCTCTCTCTCTCTCTCTCTCTCTCTCTCTCTCTCTCTCTCTCTCTCTCTCTCTCTCTCTCTCTCTCTCTCTCTCTCTCTCTCTCTCTCTCTCTCTCTCTCTCTCTCTCTCTCTCTCTCTCTCTCCCTCCCCACGCCCATCTACCATACATCGCTCCCTCCTCCCTCCCTCTCCCCTACCAGTCTCCTAACCCCACTCCTTCCTTTCCTCTCCTCTCTCGCCTCTCTTACTTACATCATTCCCCTTTCCTCTTCTGCCCTTCTTTGCCTTCAGTACCCTTTACCTCTTCCCGCTTTTCGTCCACCTCACTTCCTCCTCTTCCTTCCTTCCTCCCCTTTCCTCTTCCTTCCTCTCCTCCCCTCTCTCCCTTCCCTCCACCTCCTTAACTCACTTCCTTCTCCACTCTCTTCGTCCATCCCTGCAGCCTCCGTCCCTATCTCTAAATCTCCAGTCCCATAGCCTTGTTTCTCTTTCATCTCCCTTCATCTTGCCTCAGCCCGTTTTCCCTCAGTGGTCCGTGCTGGAATCTCTTACCTTCCCTACCCTTACCTTGATTTATCTCTCTCATCTCCTTCCCCTCACGAACGTTTATTTTTATTTTTTATCTCAGTGCCTTCTTTCAACGGCATTTTTCTTTTTCTGTTATCCTTTTTGTCTATCTCACTCTCTCTACATCAACCTCTGCCTTTTCCTCTCTCTCTCTCTCTCTCTCTCTCTCTCTCTCTCTCTCTCTCTCTCTCTCTCTCTCTCTCTCTCTCTCTCTCTCTCTCTCTCTCTCTCTCTCTCTCTCTCTCTCTCTCTCTCTCTCTCTCTCTCTCTCTCTCTCTCTCTCTCTCTCTCTCTCTCTCTCTCTCTCTCTCTCTCTCTCTCTCTCTCTCTCTCTCTCTCTCTCTCTCTCTCTCTCTCTCTCTCTCTCTCTCTCTCTCTCTCACTCTCTCTCTCTCTCTCTCTCTCTCTCTCTCTCTCTCTCTCTCTCTCTCTCTCTCTCTCTCTCTCTCTCTCTCTCTCTCTCTCTCTCTCTCTCTCTCTCTCTCTCTCTCTCTTTTTTTTTTTTATTTAACTGACGTTCTATAGTCTATAGTTACACACAGATTTGCATTTCGCCGACGACACTTTATGCGATCGTTCGATTAGCATATGTTTCTCTGCACTTTTTAGGGCTTAAATGTCACTTTCTCGTGCATTATTTTAAAAGCCCTTTACACTTGCTCACTGTGTATTTAGCATCACTAGTGGCGTGGGGCATGTTCTTCGCCACCTGTGAGCAGCCACTTTAACCTGCTGGGTGGACATTTCCGTCACTGTTGGCCCTGCTGTAGTGAATGTGTTCCACAGGCGGGACACCCTGGAGGTGAAGGTCCGTTGGTGCTGGCTGGCGCGTGACCTCGGCACCCCGACCTGCTCGTGGCTGGAGAGTACCGTTCTCGTATCTCTCACAGCCTCTCGCGGGGGGAGCCTCAGTCTCGCCAGGTGTGGTACTCCTTGTACCTGGGCCTTGTGGAACACCACCAGCGCAGCGACGTCCCGGCGGTGCTCCAGAGTGTCTAGATGTATAATGTCTTGAGGGGGCGGCTGGGGGTTGTTCTCCTGTAACAGTCGCTGCACCCGTCGCTCCACCTTGTCCAGTCTCTGCAGGTGTGTGGCAGCGCTGGACATCCAGGTCAGAGCCCCGTACTCCAGGTAGGATCTTACGTGAGCCTTGTAGAGGAGCATAATTCCTCGCTTGTCGAGGAAATTAGCCACTCTACGAAGGGCAGAGACACGTAGGGAGGCTTGGTGGGCGACGTGTTTCAGGTGGCGGTCGAAGCGCAGCTCTCGGTCCAAGTCCACCTGAGGATCCTGACGTAATCCTGGAGCGGGAGGGTGACGGAGCCAAACATCACCCTTCCTTCGACAGCTTGTGTGGCTGCCGGGGACCGAGAGATCACCATCGCCTGAGTCTTCTCAGGAGCAAAGTTCACCTGCCAGCGCTCCCCCCACTCCCGTATCAAGCGTAGTTGCTGGTTGACCTCAGCAACCGCTTGCTGGCTTTCTTGGCGAGGTAGGAGAGGAGAGCGTGCAGTCGTCAGCGTATGCAGAGACTGCTGGCAGACTCCTGAGAAGGTCGTCGATGTACAGATTCCAGAGGACAGGTCCCAGCACAGATCCTTGAGGGACTGAGGCACCCACTGGGAGGTCCTTGGACTGCTGGCCGCCGACGACGACGTGGAGGCTTCTTCCTTGAAGGTAGTCGCTCATCAGCATCAGCAGGTGTCCTTGAATGCCTTTGGCACGAAGCTTCTCCAGCAAGCCCGCGTGCCACACCCGGTCAAAAGCACCCGCGATGTCGAGAGCGACGACAATGGTATCCAGGCCGGTGTCTAGTGAGTCCTGCCAATCCCTGGAGAGGAGCAGCAGGAGGTCTGAAGTGGAGCGGCCAGATCTGAACCCAAACTGCTGGTCAGTGATGAGGGCGTTGTTCTCGAGGTGGCGGGTGATGGCCTCCACCACTATTCTCTCGAAGATTTTTCCAACTACAGACAGGAGGGAGATAGGTCTGTAGTTGGCAGGGTCAGATCTGGCCCGCTTTTTGTGAACTGGCACCACGCGAGCCTCCTTCCATATAGAGGGCCAGGTGTTCTCCCGGACACAGGCCCCGAACACCTCCGAGAGGGGTCCTGCCAGCTCACTGGAGCAGTGACGCAGCACATGTGGGCTAACGTTGTCAGGACCAGTGGCCTTCCTGACGTCCACCGCTCTTAGAAGGCGCTCCACTTGCTCCCGGTGTACCGCAACCTCTGTCAGGGTCTGGTTGCATTCCTGTGGCAGTTGTGGTGGAGGTCTGGTGGGGTCGGCGACGGACATCTTGGCAGAGAAAAGGTCAGCCAGGAGCTCTGCCTTCTCCCTGCTGCTGGTGGCTGTGGTGCCGTCCTGCTTGGTGAGGGGAGGGATTGTTTCTTGGTGGCTGCTGCCTTGCTTTTCCTTAACAAGGGTCCACCAGGTTTTGCTGCCCACCCCTGGCCCGCACAGCTTGGCGCGGAGGTCTCTTTCCCACCTCCGTTTCGCCCATTTACTGGTGGCCACCATATTGTTGCACGCTGCTCGATGCAGGGCTTTGTTGCGGCGTGTTGGGCTCCTTTTGTAGCGGAGCCACGCAGAATATTTTCTTTCTCTCTCTCTCTCCAAGACAAGAGTTATTTCACACTTTTCTGCATCTCCACACACACACACACACACACACACACACACACACACACACACACACACACACACACACACACACACACACACACAACAACCCATTACCCTCCTCCTCCGCCTCTACAAACGTATACACACATACACAAGAATACCTTTACATATTGATTTTGCTCTTTCTTGCTTCCCATTACTTCCTTTTCTCCCTCTTCCCACTTTACTTTCTCTCCTTCTTCCTCTTTTCTCCTTTGTTACAGTTGTTATCCCTCCCTCTTTTTATTCTCGTTAACTATCCACTTTTTTTCCCTACTAGCTTTATTTTTCGTCTTTATTTTCATCTTTTTTTCCCCTTATCCAATTTTGCTATTCCTCTTTTCTTACTTCCCTTTATTCTATCTCTACGTTCCCTCAGTTTCCTTTCCATCTTTCTTTTCTACAGTTTTCATAATCCTCCCTTTTTATCCTATTGGTCTTCCTTCCTATCCCTTCAATTATCCCTTCTCTCTCTTCCCCTTTTTTCTCTTAATCTTATATCTAACCTCATTTCTCCCTTCCCCTTATCCTTAATTTTCTCTCTCTTATCACGTACGAACTCTTCCTCAACCAGCTATCCTTTAACTCTCTCTTCTCTTCGCTTCCTTTCTCTTAACCTTCAATATGAACCCTCCATTTTCTCTTCTCCGCCTCCTGACCTTTCTTCCTCATCACATCCGAAACTCTTCCTCAACCAACCATTCCTTGCAGGAGTAGCACACTTCCCTCCTTAACCCATCCACTTAACCCAACCCTTCCCTTCCCTCCCCTTCCTTTCCCTTCCCTTCCCTTCCCTGGCATTCCCTTCACCTCGCTCCCTTTAGCTTCCATCAGAAGAGTCGTTGGGAGCGATCATAGGACACGCAAGACCCTTATTAAACCATCTACTTATTCCATTTTCGCCATAACCTTCGGTGAACGGCTCTTGGGCGGCGGCTGGCTAATGGGGGAGACGGTGAAGGTTAAAGAAAAGGAGCGGGAATGGGATAATAGGAGCAGGAATGAATGGGATATGATGGGAATGGAAGGAGGTATTAGTGGGAGGGAGAGAGGGGGTGAGAGAGAGGGTGGAGAGAGAGGAGAGATAGCGGAGAGAGAGAGAGACAGAGGCAGACACACACAAACGCAGACAGACAGACAGACAGAAAGAAAGACAGTGATTAGTGGTAAAGGGAGGAAGAGATGGAGGAAGGTACTAAGAGAAGGAGAAAGAAGAAGAGGAGGAAGAGAAGGAGGAGGGAAACAGATGCATGAAACCAATAAGTAGGAAGGAGAAGGAGAGGGGAAGTGAACCAGACGAGCAACTCTGTAGAAGAAAGAGGAGGAGGAGGAGGAGGAGGAGGAAAAAAGGGAAAGAAGAGAAAGACGAAAGGATTGAGGAGGAAAAGGGAGGCGAGAGAGAAGGGAAACAGATTGAAGAATGAGGTTAATAAGGAGGAAGAATGGAGGGGAAAACCGAAACGACCGGATAAGTTTATAGTAGAAGAATGAATTGAAGTAGGAGGAGGAGGATGAGGAGGAGAAGGAAGAAGAGGAAAAAAAGAAGGAAGAAGGGGAGTGGAGGAAAAGGAAGGTGTGGCCGGAAGAAGACAGGAAGAGGCAATAATAGAAGACAGAGGAAAATGAAGAAGATGGAAAATGAATGAACAGAGCACCAGAAGACGAAGTTGGTAAAAAAAAAAAATTCTTAGTAGCAAATCCTAAAACGAAAAAGATATGAGATGCTGAAGATAGCGCGGGCAAGGGAAAAGGAATAACAAGGGTCTCCGGAAAAGGGACACGAAGAGTAATTGGATTAAGATGCAGAATGTAAAGATCTCGGGTTCAGGAGGGAGAGCCTGAAGGATGGAGGGTTAAGCGAAGTGATAGGGAGAGATAGAACAGAATGGGATGGGAAGTGACGGGACGCAATGGGATGTGACGGGTAGGGAAATGAAGAGAAGCGAAGGGAACGTAAAGGAATGAAAAGGAAGAGAAAGGAACTAAATTTAACTGCATGAAAGAAGAATAAGGATAGAGGGTTAAGCGAAGTGATTGGGAGAGATAGAACAGAATGGGATGGGAAGTGACGGGACGCAATGGGATGTGACGGGTAGGGAAATGAAGAGAAGCGAAGGGAACATAAAGGAATGAAAAGGAAGAGAAAGGAACGAAATCTAACTGCATGAAAGAAGAATAAGGAGGAAAAATAGAAGGAGAGTGAAGAAAAAGACGAGGAAAGGAAGCAATGCCAATATTGATAAAGAAACTAAAATTAAATCTGAAAGGGGAACGGTGCAAGAACATACGACATTCGGAAACCAAAAGGGAAAAATAAAATAGCTAGAAAAGGGATATAAAGAAGCTTCAAGTAGGAGCAAACAAGAAAAAACGATGAAAAGGAAGGGGGATAATTAGTGAGGTTACTGGAAATGGAAAGAAGGATAGTGAAG
The DNA here is from genome assembly GCF_024679095.1 of Eriocheir sinensis. NCBI lineage: Eukaryota > Metazoa > Arthropoda > Malacostraca > Decapoda > Varunidae > Eriocheir > Eriocheir sinensis. The sequence continues at coordinate 291,100 of NW_026111217.1, read as the reverse complement.
AAAAGCTGTAGACTGGAAAAGGTGGGGCCGTTACACCCAAGGACGAAGAAGGAGAGGGAAAGCTGAGTAGACGAAAAACTGTGTGGAAGAAAAAGGAGAAGGAAAAAAAAAGAGGGAAGAAGAGGAGGACGAAAGGAGCGAGGAGGAAAAGGGAAGCGAAAGAGAAGGGAAACAGATTGATGAAGGAGATGATACAGTGGAAGAAAGAGGTATTTTGGTGAAGAGAAAGGAGGAACACGACCGCAAAAGTGCAAGAAAGCAGGAAAAACAACATAGAATAGCAACATAAAACAGACCCAGGGAAAAAGTAATAGCGAGAAAAACAAAATAAAATTAATGAAGAAGAAAAATAAACACGAAAACAGCAAAGAAGGATAAGAAAAGAGAATGAAAAACAGCACCAGAGAAAAGGACACGAACGCGAAGGGGCAGAAAAAGAGGGAAAACAACATAGAAAATTGGCAGAGAAAGAAGCACCAGAAAAAAAATAGCGAAACAAAGAGGACTTACTTTATGACGAGGAAAAAAACTAAAACAGCAAAGTAGGTTAAGAAAAGAGATATAAAAACAACAACAGGGAAAATGACAAGTGCGCAGGTAGTGAGAGAAGGAAGGAAGGAAGGACTCTCAAGGGACGTGTTGGGTGATAAGAGGAGGCGGGGAAACAAGAACATCCGGGTAATAGAAAACCAAGGCACGTACAGGTGTTTTATGAGGAGAGAGGCAGCCAGGTACTTTCCCTCTCCTCTGTTCCCCTATACCCTTCACCTGCGCCTCCCTGCCTCTCACTTGTCTCCTATTATTTTATGTCTTATCTTTATGCTATATATTTTCCTCTCTTTTTTTTTGTTTTTATACGACTTAGCTTTCTTTTATTTGTCCTTTCTGCTCTTCTTTGTTTTCCTCTTCTTTTCGAATCTACTTTTATATTTTCGTTTTTTGTTTCTTTTTGCTAGTTTTTTCTACCTTTCCTTGCCCAGCTTTTCATTTTTACTATCTCTTATTAATTATTTTTTTCTAACTTTTCTTATTTACTTCTTCCTGACATCAAACTTATTCTTCCTTCCATCCCCTTCTATTTACGTTTGTCTTTTTGCTAGTTTCTTCGACCTTTCCTTGCCCAGATTTTCATTTTTACTTTCTTTTATAGTTTTTTTTCTAACTTTTCTTATTTACTTCTTCCTGACGCCAAACTTATTCTTCCTTCCATCCCCTTCTATTTACGTATCATTGCCTTTTGTTTACTCCTTCACCTCTTCATCCCTAATACATGTCTTTCTTATTGCCCACCATTTCCTTCAGTCTACCCCATCAACCATGTCCCATCCCCACAGCCCATCATGTTTCCCCACTGCGTCCTTACCCGCCTCGCTTGCCTTCCCTTCACTCCCCCTCCTGACAGCCGTCCGTCCCCTGTGCCGTCACGCCGTCGTTGTGAAACCTAAGTGACGCCTCGCAGCCACCCACCAGTCCCACGCCCACGTCCCGGACTCGAAACTCATTAGCGCTGGCCGGACGAGACAGGTGTGTGTGTTGGGGGGGAGAGGGGTGTTAGGTGAAGAGAAACGAGAAGGGTTGTGTTCCTGCTTACGTCAACTCTAGCTTCATGGTGGTAATTTCAATTCGACAGTATAAAGAACTTCGATTAATTTATCCTTTTGTTTGCTGTGCGAATTATAATGTAGGGTGGCTGCTTCCTTCAACCAAAACCTCATTATTTCCATTACTGCCCTTCGACAATTAAACTTTCTCCATTTACTCCCCTTATTTCGTGATTGCTTTCTTTGTTTGCTTTTTGAAGTGTGGGATTATACGCTTAATCTGACCACAACTCCCTTCACAGTGAATTTCAACTATTGCTTCTACCCCCTTTGCCTATACCAATTACGTTTAATGTTTGTTTGTTCTTTGCAGTTCGCTTCCTCTAGCAGAAGATTTCTTATTTCCTCTTTTGTTTGGTATTGCAATATTTTTCTACGGTTCTCTTTATCTATATACCCAACTGAATTAAGATGCCAACCACTACTTTCTGGCAATGAAGGATCCATATTTCTTTTGGGGGTTTGCTATCTTATTATTATTTTCCTTTCTAAAAGCTGGGCGTCCTTTATCTAGTCAACTGAATGAAGACGCTGCGTGATCGAGGTGATTAAAAGTGACGACCTAAAACAAGACGAAGATGAATGAAGATAATCTCAAATCCAGCCTCGTCTCGCCCTGCCTATCCCTCCCCTGCCCTGGCCCTACCCTTCCCTGTCCGTCCCCTACCCTGCCAGCCTTCCCATTCGTGGTCAGAGGAAAATAAAAGAGAGAAGGGAGGGGGGAGAAATAAGAAGATAAGAAGATAAGCCGTTCATCTGTCGCAGTAGGAAAACAACTTCTGGAAACTTAGTGAAAGCCTTGCGTATGATTTATTACCGGACGTGGAAGAAAGTTCGGAGAGAAAATTTGTAGCGGACTGTGGCGCGGCGTTTCCCGTGACGGGCGAAGCGTCTGGACCTGTGCTGGGTAAGGCGTGTGTTGGATAAGAGGGGGGGGGGGAAGGGAGGGGAAGGGATGATGTACGTGTGTGTGTGTGTGTGTGTGTGTGTGTGTGTGTGTGTGTGTGTGTGTGTGTGTGTGTGTGTGTGTGTGTGTTGGATAAGAGGGGGGGGGAAGGGAGGGGAAGGGATGATATACGTGTGTGTGTGTGTGTGTGTGTGTGTGTGTGTGTGTTGATAGGTATAGTTCCTTGATGGGTTACGTTTCAAGTGTTTTTCCTTCACTTACTCCTTCAAAGTCCATATTCAACTCTATTTTATTTTACTTCACTTTTCCTTTAGTCCTATCATTCACCTTTCCATTCCCCTCTCTACTCACATTAACCCATCAACAACTTCCATTCTTAATAGATAATTGCTAAAAAAAACCCATCCCAGCTACCCCCAAGTAAACATCTCACTCAAACACAACCAATAAATCTAACCCAAATAAAGGAAACTAATCTAACGTTGTGAAAATGCTCCACTGAACGCCACCAAAGTCACACAATCGTAGACCCTTCGTTCATTATTCAATTAATGGAGGATTGATTTCAGCGCGTCCAGAATTCGTGGAAGACTGCATTGTAAAAGTCAGTTATGCCGGACGCGAGCTCTGAAATGCCTTGTGGATTTGCTGCCTAATAACTGGACGCCGATATTACGAAACAGCGATGGAAAATTAATGCTTTCCCGGAAGATCTGAGTTACCGCATCGAGTCTACCGCCAAGTCTCGTTCCGCTCCCCGCCCGAATATGCCTCGCCTCGCTCGCCTCTCTCGCCCCACTCCATCCCACCCCGTCCCGTCTACCCCAGGAACCCCGTCGATGGCTAGATGATGAATGGACGAGCTGCTGCATCAATTAATCGCTCACTATACGGGTCAATAAGTCATAACAAGGCGGCGGAGCTCACGTGCAGTACGGATATTAATAATGGAGACAAAGACGTGAAAAATAGGGGAATCATTAAGCCGGGGAATCCATTAATTACAACAGAGGAAGTGAGGGAGTGGAAGGAGAGGAGTGGTAGAGGATAATATGAATAAACTGGATAAGAACTACGATTTCACTGATCAAAGGGGAGAAGTACTGAATGGGTGACGTGAATAAAATAATGAATAAATGAATCAGGCAATTGACGAATGGATAAATGAAATGAATGGCGGGAAATTGAGCAATGAAATGGACAAGATAAATCAAAGAAAGAGGATCAGGCAGCAAGCATCATCTTCTTCCTTCTTCTTCTCCTCCTCCTCCTCCTCCTCCTCTTCTACTTCCTCCTCGAGTCAAGACCCTGAAGTGACCTCGGTAAAGCATTTCGAAGAGCAGTGACATGAAAGACTTGACAAGACTTCGTACCCTGCAAATAGGTCAGGTCAGAACCATCACTTTCTCTCTCTCTCTCTCAGTACGTAATCACCTGATAAATCTAGGTGTGATAAAAGGCTTCAGGAGGCAACACGCCGCTCACGAGCCGCCTTAAGTTGCGGCGAGAGAGTCAAGTTATTCCTAGTTATCTATGATGATGTGGGGATAATGACGCTGGCGGGCAGATGGAGGCGGTAATTCATGAACAAGAAAGCCAGAAACAGGAAAGGAAGTGCAAGAGAGAGAGAGAGAGAGAGAGAGAGAGAGAGAGAGAGAGAGAGAGAGAGAGAGAGAGAGAGAGAGAGAGAGAGAGAGAGAGAGAGAGAGAGAGAGAGAGAGAGAGAGAGAGAGAGAGAGAGAGAGAGAGAGTGAGAGAGAGAGGGGGGGAGATTATGAAGAGAAACTTGGGTGATGAAGGTGAAAGATGGAGGTCAGAAAGGAAATAGGAAAGGAAGAGGGAGAGAAGGAGAGACAGGGAGGAGAAAGAGGGGGAGAAAAGGCACTTGGAAATGAAGTTGAAGAGAGAGAGAGAGGGGGGGAAGAAAGAGAGATAGACAAAAAAGAAACTTGGGAGATGAAGATGGAGGGGATAATTCGAGAGGAAGAAAGCCAAAAAGGGTACAGGAAAGGAAGAGAAGACAAGGAGGGAAGAGAGGGAGAAAAGAAACTTGGAAAGGAAGTGGAAGAGAGAGAGAGAAAGAAAGGAAAACTGGGTGATGAAGATGGGGACGTTAATTCATGAAGAAAAAAGTCAGAAAGGAAACAGGAAAGGATGAGAGAAAACGAGAGAGAAGAGAATGACAGAAAAAAAGAAACTTGGGTGATGTAGATGGGGTCTTGATAGGAGGGCAAACGAAAGGGAAAGTCCTCACAACTGGCCGTCTCTCCTCGCCTCACCTGACAACTCACTCACGACGCAATTAACAAGACTGATCGCTGTGAGACTTCCCTTTAAATCGAGAGGCGTGATCGAATAATTGTAGTTTGGGGAGAATGGTTATCCAGCCTCGAACTCGCTGCTGTCGTCTTCCTGTTGTATTGCTATTTTTCCTCCTGATGTCCCTTCCCTCTTCTCTCTCTCACATCTTTTCCAATCCTTTCTGTCTATTCCTACTTTGAAACTACTACTTCTATTTCTTGTCTTCTTATCTCCGCGTATCTATTCAACCCCGTTTTCTCTTCCATTTATCTTTCCTTCTTTCTCTTCTTCTCCTATCTTTTTCTTGCACATTTCTTCTCACTTCTTCTTCTTGTCCATTCTCATACCTATCTAATCTGTTGAAAGGAAAGTATGTATGAAAAGAACATGTCTGAACAGAAAAGGTGAAACAAAAGGGACAGAGAAAAAAAGTCGTGTTGAAATAGGTGTATAAAAAGAAAAAAGGAAAGGAAAAGGAAAGAGTAAGTTTCAAATAAGGGCGAGGCTGGAGGGGAGTCTGGATCTGGATAACACGCATATAAAGAATAACAAAAGGGAAGATATAAAAAGATGCGTAGAAATAAGGTATATAAAAAAGAAAAAAGGAAAGGAAAAAGAAAAGAGAAAGTTTATAACAAGGGCGAGGCTGGACGGGAGTCTGGATCTGGATAACACGCATATAAAGAATAACAAAAGGGAAGATATAAAAAGATGCGTAGAAATAAGGATATAAAGAGAGAAAAAAATAAAATAAAAAAGGGATAACAGGAGAAACAGAAATATTATATATAAAAAGAACGCTACTGAAGGGGAAGAGAAAAACAAAATCGTGTAGAGAAAAGTAGAAAAGAAAAAAGAAAAAGAAAAAAATCTATAAAAAAAGGCGATACTGAAGAGGAAAGTTGAAACAAAAGGGAAAGAAAAAATATCATGTAGAAATAATTATATAAAGAAGAAAAAAAGAAAGGAAAAAGAAGAAAAGGTTAAAGGAAAATGTATATAAAAAATGACGTAACGGAGGAGGAAGGATGAAACAAAATGGAAAAAAAATGATGTGTAGAAATAAAATTGCTTGCCGTCCCTCTCTCAGCTCTGGTATGTGGTGGTCGGTTGCTTTAATTTTTCCATCTTCATTTCTTGGTTTTATATCCGACTCGATTCTATTCTACTGCGCCGCCGCCCGTCCTGCATCACTGTTCTGTTTGCCGACGTCCACTTCCCTTCTTCCTTCCCCTCTGTCATCCCATCTTCCCCTCCTTATGATGCGTCTCCTCACTCTTCCTTCCTTCCTTCCTAACTTCGTTCACCTCCCATCGTTCACCATTATTTTCCAGATTCTTTTATCTTCAATGCTCTGTCTGTCTCTCTGTCTGTGTCTGTCTGTCTGTGTATGTCTGTTTATCTATCTATCTATCTATTATCCATCTATCTATCTACCGACCTATCTTTCTTTAAATACAACTATCTACACATCTATCACTTTCATTTTCCTCCCTATTCCCAAGTGCGTGGAATGATTACAAATGATTTTCATATTTAACACAACTCTACGGATCGAGACAGTCACATTTCATTAATAATCTATATATCTGATGACAAAACTCTTGGGAGTAGTGTTTCAAGAAAATATGGGGATGACAAAGCAAGTAGGTATATAATATCCAGTATAAATAAACTGTTTGACTCAATGAATGTAGTTTAGAACCATACTTGCATAGATCGCTGGAAAAAAATAATACGGTGTAAAAAACAAGAAATGTAGAAAAACGAATCAATCATATAGAGAAAAAAATATTTTCATATAAATCAGTTAGAAGATGAAAGCATAAGCAATTACATATACATTTTTCCATGTCCCAGTCTTGTTATTAATAAAATAGATTACAAATACTATGAGGAAAGAAATATATATGTAACGTGTAAGGTTTAAAGCTATGGAAGCAACAGAAGCAGTAATGTCTCTCGAATATAATATCAAACTCCATGATCTTGTATCATTACGATTTACTTCTGACTTCTGATATGTTCACTATAAATACTGTCAAAACAATAGCATCCATTACAAGATAATACTTGAAGAACGACAACTTTATAAATGAAACCTAATCTCAACCACCACCACCACCACCTCCACCGGCACGACCACAACTACAACAACCATTACCTTCCTAGGAGCTGCGAGTACTGCCCAGGCGTTAACAGAGCTGAGCAGGTACTCATACAGTTGACGAGACATCAACCCAAGACGCAAACAGGATTACAGGGAGTCTATTTACCATTATGCAAAGGAGAACATGTGCGCTCTCTCTCTCTCTCTCTCTCTCTCTCTCTCTCTCTCTCTCTCTCTCTCTCTCTCTCTTATCACTTCCTTCCACACACGCACGTTCTCTCCCCTTCCTCCTCCTCTTCATCACCTTCCTCGCACACGGCACCTCTCTCTCTCTCTCTCTCTCTCTCTCTCTCTCTCTCTATGCCATGAAAACAAGAGACTAACTAATATATCATAATGCTAAGCGGATGTTTTCCCAGCTGACGTGACATTTAACAGTTCAAAAAATACATATATAATAAAACAAGGATTCATAGTTATTATTCTGACACGCTTTATGTTTCTGTGTGTGTGGGTGTGTGGGTGTATGTGAGGTCATGTATATGTGAATGTGTGTGTGTGTGTGTGTGTGTGTGTGTGTGTGTGTGTGTGTGTGTGTGTGTGTGTGTGTGTGTGTGTGTGTGTGTGTGTGTGTGTGTGTGTGTGTGTGTGTGTGTGTGTGTGTGTGTGTGTGTGTGTGTGTGTGTGTGTGTGTGTGTGTGATACAGCGTTTTCTTTTCATATATAATAAAAAAAAAGTGCGTACAACTTAACTTCTATCTTTGACCTTTGAATCTTCTAACAATATAATAACACAATGATAAAGTCATAACGAATGTCTGACAGGTTTTTCGTTAACACCAGAAAACATATCTGAATCTCAAATTTTAATTCTCAAACCTTAATCTGAAACAAACAAACAAAAGCACACACGCAATAAACAGCAAGAATCGTAAAGCTGAACAACACACACACACACACACACACACACACACACACACACACACACACACACACACACACACACACACACACACACACACACACACACACACACACACACAGACACACACGTGGACACTACTACCATCTTAAGCCTGCTATGGCCGTCAACAGGTTTCCAGCCAATCATATTCTCCGACTGACTGATAAACAACCCTCTAAGCCAGTCACGTGCCGGCTTCCCAAAGTATACAGACCCGAGCACCAATCACAACACGATGCTCCCCTGACGTACTGAAGACCTACATAAATCAGGAGTCCCTCGAGCCAGACAGGTATCCCATGCACCCAATCAGCAGAATAAAAAATGAAAACAGAAAAGAAAAGTAACAATTGAAATTCGTGAATCGTAGAAGTGTAAACGTTGAGTAATTTTTTCTAAAACAATCATAACGCAAAAAAAATGTTTACACTAGTTCTCAAGATATGAATATTTATGCATTGTTCTTGCGGATGAATAATAAACTATATGCTAAAACGTAAACGCTTATAAAAACAGCAAACAAAAATATGCATAGATTATCATGAGAAAGGAAAGCATAAATTATAAAAGATTTTTTTTTATATAATTTTTCTATATCATTTTTATATTTTTACATTTTTCTATATCATATTTTTCTATAGCATTTTTTTATATCATTTTTCTATATATTTTATTATTATTATTATTATTATTATTATTATTATTATTATTATTATTATTATTATTATTATTATTATTATTATTATTATTATTATTATTATTATTATTATTATTATTATTATTATTATTATTATTATTATTATTATTATTATTATTATTAATATTATTATTATTATCATGAGAACGGAAAAGCATAAATTATAATAGCTTTTTTTTCTATATCATTTTTCGTGTGAAAGCAGAATGTTGCAAGATTTTTTTCTATTTTGTTTTCACCTTGATATTCCATTTATTTCATTTATCTAATCTCCATAACATACAAAAAAAATTCCGAAACAATGATTGCGAGTCAAGTAAGATTCCCACGTATTTTCTGATCTCTTTGTTCCGAACACATAAGCCGATTAGTAATGATGGAACCTAATGATATAATATTTAAACTCAGAATATCCAAGAGCCAAGATAAATATATTCTTCAAACAATGGCCAAGAAAGTAAACAGAATGACACAAGAAGAGGAAAAGGAAATATATATTCAATCAGAGAAAATTCAATAATAAGATATCTATATTATCTTAGGACGACGCAAAAAGTAAAAATAAGAAGAAACAAGAAAACAAGACTAGAAAACGAGAAAAGAAAAAAAGAAAATAAGGAGGAGGAGGAGGAGGAGGAATCGTTAGGTTTGATGAGATAAGCATAGAAAGAAAAAAGCTAATGTCTCGTCATCTCTCTCTCTCTCTCTCTCTCTCTCTCTCTCTCTCTCTCTCTCTCTCTCTCTCTCTCTCTCTCTCTCTCTCTCTCTCTCTCTCTCTCTCTCTCTCTGTCTTATTTTATATATAATTCTCTCTCTCTCTCTCTCTCTCTCTCTCTCTCTCTCTCTCTCTCTCTCTCTCTCTCTCTCTCTCCTCTTCGTGCTTCTCCTCCTCCTCCTCCTCCTCCTTTATTTACTCTCTTATTTATATTATATTTTTCATTTTTCTTTCTTATTTTAAATCGTTCTCTTCCCCCTCCCTCCTCCTCCTCCCCTTCTACTCCTATCTCAAAAAGAGTTGCTTCAGTCTGTTGGAAAGAGCTTACACCGGGTTTCCATAGGGACGCAAAGTGTAAGTGTTTATACTACAATGTACACCATAGTAAGATAGATAGATAAGAAAAGACAAGAAAATATGGAACACTTTCTTAGGGATCCCATCGCAAGCAGCTGGGTGTTGAGGGGACATTTTGGTGGTGGTGGCTGTCGGTTTGGTGGAGAGTGGCAGCCTGTTCCCTCACACTGGTTACAGCTTCTCCTGCTACTGTCTCTACCCCGCTGCCTTGTGTTCCTTGCTTAATTCTTCCCGTACGGCGCGGGCCACCTTCTTCATTATTCTTTTCAGTTGTTTCTTCGCCACTTTTCCATTCCTTCTTGTGTTGGCGTCCTTGTCCATCACGGGTATGATCGAGACTGTCCGTTCACGGACTATTCTCTCTTGTATGGTGATGATAAACTTCAATTCAGTTTTGTCCGTTTCTTCATCTCCAGTAACTTGATTTTCCTGATTTTCTGTAGCATCTTCGTAAGAAACAACCTTCCGTTGATTGACAACTTTTTCTTCTGTTACGGAAGGAGTAATCTTTTCAATAACTGTCTCATTTCTCACAGCGGGAACCTTTTCCTCTGTTACAACAGGGACTTCTTCTTTCTCTTTAGAAACAGTGACAATCTCTTCTGTAACCGAAGGGGCAGCCTGTTCAGTACCCTTCTTTTTTATCACAACAGGAACTTTTCCTTCTGTCGCCGTAGGGGCAGCCTGTTCAATAGCCCTTTCTTGTGGGGCAACCCTTTCAATAACCCTTTCTTGTGGAACATTCTGTTCAGTAACCCTTTCTTGTGGGGCATTCTGTTCAAAATCCCTTTCTTGTGGGGCAACCCTTTCAATAACCCTTTCTTGTGGGGCCTGCTGATCAATAACCCTTTCTTGTGGGGCATTCTGTTCAATAACCCTTTCTTGTGGGGCATTCTGTTCAATAACCCTTTCTTGTGGGACATTCTGTTCAATAACCCTTTCTTGTGGGGCATTCTGTTCAATAACCCTTTCTTGTGGGACATTCTGTTCAATAACCCTTTCTTGTGGGGCATTCTGTTCAATAACCCTTTCTTGTGGGACATTCTGTTCAATAACCCTTTCTTGTGGGACATTCTGTTCAATAACCCTTTCTTGTGGGGCATTCTGTTCAATAACCCTTTCTTGTGGGACATTCTGTTCAATAACCCTTTCTTGTGGGACAGACTGTTCAATAACCCTTTCTTGTGGGGCATTCTGCTCAATAACCCTTTCTTGTGTCACAACAGGAACTTTTTCTTCTGTCGTCGAAGGGGCAACTTTTTCAACAACCTCCTGTTGAAGGAATACCGGAACTTTTCCTTCTGTCACCGAGGGGATAATCATTTCAATAACCTTCTTCTCCTCTGCCGCGAGAGGAAGTTCTGCTTGCTCCTTAGAGACACTTACGATCTCCTGTGTCACCGAAGGGGCAGCCTGCTCAACAACCTTCTCCTTTGTCACAACGGGGAGTTTTTCTTCCGTCACCGAGGGCACAACCTTTTCAAAAACTTTCTCTTCTTTAACAACGTGGACTTTTCCTTCCGTCACCGTAGAGGGAATCTTTTCAGCAACGGTCTGATTTGTCACAACGGGGACCTTTTCTGCTACCACCGAAAGGGTAACGGGTTTAACAGCTCGAGTCACAACGGAGTCTTTTCCTTCTCCCACCGAGGGCACATCCTTTCTAACAACCTTCGCCGGCGTCACAGCAGGGACTGTCTTTTCAACGACTTTACCGTCCTGAGTGATAGGCGTAGTATTTGTTTCTTCAGCCTTTGCTTTTTCTTCCTTCATCTTGTTTTTCACGTCATCAACTTGGTGTTTCAAGTCATCAATTGTTTCATTAAGATGTTTTTCGTTACGAGCCTCTTTGATGTCGCTATTACACACATTCTTTTCGACTTCTTTTTTAATTACAGTTTCTTTCTCGACATCTTTTCCATCACTCTTCTCTGTAATATTCTTCTTCTCCACAGATGTCACTTTCGTGCTTTCCTGTGAAGGTAGAAGTTCTTCTTTCTCTTTCACAACAATTTCATTCCTTATATTGCTGGGCAGAATCTCATTTCTTTGCTCTGTTCGTTCTGCCTTCTGAAGTCCATCATCCTTCTCTGTAACATTCCTCTCCTCCACAGATGTCACTTTCGTGCTTTCCTGTGAAGGTAGAAGATCTTCTTTCTCTTTCACAACAACATCATTCGTTATATTGCTGGGCAGAATCTCCTTTCTTTGCTCTGTTCGTTCTGCCTCATGAAGTCCATCATCCTTCTCTGTAACATTCATCTCCTCCACAGATGTCACTTTCGTACTATCCTGTGAAGGTAGAAGTTCTTCCTTCTCTTTCACAACAACTTCATTCGTTATATTGCTGGGCACAATCTCTTTTCTTTGCTCTGTTCGTTTTGATTCGGTTTTCACTGTTTCACTCTCGGTCACAGATTTTTCACCCAGTTGTTTACCGTCCTCATCTACATCAATCGTGGTTTCCGAAGTCTTTGATACAGTTCCGTTGGGTTTTACGTCAATTTCTGTCGTCTTCTCAACAACTGTCTTTTTTCCGGTTTCTTGCCCCGTTTCATCGGTATTATTAAAGACTTTCCTTTCTATCGTCTTAATGGTGTCGTTAAAGGCTATTCCTGAGCTGGTCATCATTGGATCAGTCATCTTCGGTGGTTCTTTAAGTTGTCCCTCGTAAAGAACACGGTATTCTTCGATAGCGGCTCTCACCGCTGCTGCACACGAGGAGTCAACCTCCGGGAACACCTTCAGCCCCGGTACCCCGGAGCTCTCCACCTGAGTCCCGGCCACCAGCACTACGAAGACCGTCCAAACAAAGAAGAAGTTCATGTTTACTGAATGAAAGTTTATGAAATTAAGAAGAGTTACGGTTTTGTCACAGAAAACCAATCTGGGATTGAGAACAGAATGGCCTCCGGAACACAGACCGGGCATGGAAAATAATCCTCTCGGGTCTTCCTCCGTTATAGGAACACACACGACGGGGAATTGGGATGTAAAGTCTGGTGTGTGTGTGTGTGTGTGTGTGTGTGTGTGTGTGTGTGTGTGTGTGTGTGTGTGTGTGTGTGTGTGTGTGTGTGTGTGTGTGTGTGTGTGTGTGTCTGAAACATCGGAGGAAGACTGAGACTAGAGGCTGGGTAGAATACCTGTAGAAAGGAAGGAAAGGACGGGATATGTCCTCAAAGTGTAAGGGAGGGTGACAACTCTTGGATAGACTACCCAGAGAAAGGAAAAAAAAGGTAATAGTCCGAAGAGAAAGGAAGAAGTCCCTTTTAGTCGCCTTTTACGACACGTAGGGAATACGGTGGCAGAGGAGGAGGAGGAGGAGGAGGAGGAGGAGGAGGAAGAGGAGGAGGAGGAGGAGGAGGGAAGATAATGACACTGAATAACAATATTAACCTTTTTATTTTATTTACATCATTTATCCTCTTCGTAGTTCCTGACCTGTCACCTCTAACACACACACACACACACACACACACACAAAGAGAGGGAGAGAGAGAGAGAAGGAAAGGTTAACGATACAGCATTTCCTGGGATAAACGAGGAAGCGAGCTAAACAAAGACGGTTAAAAATACATAGAATAATGGAACATGATAAAAATGGGATGAATGAATGAAGGATTACGAGCCGGATTAAATCACTGCCGAGCATCAATATATATATATATATATATATATATATAGAGAGAGAGAGAGAGAGAGAGAGAGAGAGAGAGAGTGTGTGTGTGTGTATGTAGGTATGCATGTATGTATGTATGTATGTGTGTGTGTGTGTGTGTGTGTGTGTGTGTGTGTGTGTGTGTGTGTGTGTGTGTGTGTGTGTGTGTGTGTGTGTGTCATCGTGCACCCAATATATTCATTTCAATGCTTTCAATGAAATGCCGAGAGCGGCGCCCATAATAGGGAGCCTTTCATCAGGGTCCATCCACGACAGCAATTAGCGAAGACCCACGAGGGACAGAGGACCATATTATACACCTGGGCTAAAGGGACGCACCGGGGGAGACAGGTAAAGGGAGGGACGGTCAGGGAGGGAGACGGAGAGGGCAACAAAAGGGTGATGAAGAGGGGGAGGGAAGGGAAGGGTAGGGAAAGAATACAGGCTTGGGGTGGGTGGTAGACGCAGCAGGCGGCAAGAAGGAGGGGAAGTGATGGGAGACACTGCGGTAGACAGGTAGAGGGGAGGGAGGGTACGGGGTGGAGGATGGAGACAAAGAGAGTGAGAAGAGGCAGAAGGAGGGATGGGAAGGGAGAGTGAAGAGTAGGGAAAGAACACCGGTGAGAGGGTGCGATGACAGGGAGGCAACCAAAGAGAAGATATAAATAGAAGAACGGGACATGAAGAAGAGAGAGGAAGGGAAATGGAGTAAAGGAAATAAGAGATGGGAGAGGACAGAAGCAGAAATGGTAGACAGGGTTGGCAAGGAGGACGATGAGGCAAAAAAAAAAAGAATTATAGGGAAGGGAAAGGAGTAAAATGGAAGAAGAAATGGAAGAGTAGGGGAGGAAAGGGACGGGACAGAAGCAGAAATGGTAGACAGGGTTGGCAAGGAGGACGATGAGGCAAAAAAAAATAATAATTATAGGGAAGGGAAAGGAGTAAAATGGAAGAAGAAATGGAAGAGTAGGGGAAGAAAGGGACGGGACAGAAGCAGAAATGGTAGACAGGGTTGACAAGGAAGACAATGAAAGGCAAAAAATTAAATAAACGAAGGATAGAGAAGGAAAAGGAATGAAATGGAAGAAGAAATGGAAGAGAAGGGAAGGAAAGGGTAGGAATGGGCCAGGACGGTAAGGGACGAGAAAGTTATGGAAGGGAAGGTAGAAAAAATCACGAAAATGGAAGGGAAACTTAGGAAAATAATTGGCATGGAAGGAAGAGGAAGGAAAGGGGATGGAACGCAAGGTAACATCACGGAATCGCAGGAGGAGGATAGAAGTGGTAAGGAAGAGGATGAGACGTGATGGAAAGTAAAGTACAGAGATGAAAAGAAAAAGGAAAGGAAAAAAAGGAATGATGAACCGATTTAAGCTAAGTGAGAGGCAGTATAAAAAAAAAGGAAAACTAGATGCGAAGAGGTGGAATAAGAAAACTGGAACGAGGATGACCAGAGGGAAGTAAAGCGAAGAGAAGGAAAACAAATATATTAATAATAAAATAAAAATTAAAATGGAAGGCTACGTGGATGAGAGCCTATGAACGCAATGAAAACGAGGAAGATAGGAGCAGGAGGGAGCGGGATATGAAGGAATCCGGCGACTGGGAAATATCGAAGTGAAAGCAGAGAGGTAATGCAGCGAGGGAGAGGAAAATAAAGGAAGGGGAACGAACGAGAGGGCGATGATAGAGGAGAGGGCTGAAACGATGCTGAGAGGGAGGAGGGAACAAAAGGAGAGGAAGAATGTGCATGATACGAAAAAAATACATGGAGGTTAAACTTTTACTCAGAGATAGATACAAGTAGATAGATAAACGTAAATGGATAGAGAATTAGAGACTATTGATATATAAAAAATGAACTGTAAGAAATAAGTTGTGGAAAAAGATCGCCATTTCCTTTTGTTCATTTGCTTTAGATTCTCTTTTTTTCTTTTTCTTATTTTATATGAACCCGTGAAGGAAGGTTTTGGTACCAGAAAAAAGGCTTGTGAAGTAAATAGATCGAAGAAAATATATTACCTCTTATAAAGGAAGCTTGTTTATTTGATATGAAAGGTTAAGAAATCTTCAGGGGAATGCATTACTGTTTGTTTTGATATTTTACGAGTATGTGATATATTTGCGTGTTTCCTACTTCCCATTCTCTCTTTTTATCATCGTCTTTCACTTCTTCCTTCTTCCCTTCCTCCTTCTCCATCATCATCTTTTTCCTTCTCCTCCTCCTCCTCCTCCTCCTTCCCCTACTCTTCATTCACTCCCCATCCTCACACCGTTTCAACTTCCCAATATCAGTTTTTATCAGAATTTAACTTCCTCCACCTACCCATTCCTCATCCTCCAGCATCATTTTTCCTTCTCCTCCTCCTCCTTCCCTCCTCTTCCTTCTCTTCCCATCCCCACACCATTTCAACTTCCCAATACCTGTTTTTATCAGTCTTTCACTTCCTCCTTCTTCACCTTCCTACTCCTCCTCCTCCATCATCATCTTTTTTCCTTCTCCTCCTCCTACTCCTTCCTCTCCTCTTCATCACCTTCCCATCCTTACGTCTCTTTCACTCTTTTTCTTCCTCTCTTTCTCCTTCATCATCATCTTTTTCCTCCTCCTCCTTCCACTCCTTTTCATTCCCTCCCCATCCTAACGTCTCCTCCACCACACCTTTCTCCTTCCCTCTTTCTCTTCGCTACACTTCTCCTTCGCCCTCGTCAATAATTAAGAAGAAGACGCCGAGGGGTTTCGTAACAACCCGCGCCACTTCCTCCCCTCCTATCCTCTGCCCCCTTCCCAACCCTCCTCTCCTATTTTCCTCCCCCGCCTCCTCATCTTCCCAGCCTCCTTCCCCCCCTCCCCCCCTCCCACAGTGCATCAACCATCATCAATTCCCCTTCCCTCTTTCCTTACCCTTCTCCGTTCCCTGCTCCTTTTTTCTTCTTTCCTTTTCTTCCCTTCTACGCTATGTAACTATGCGAGCTGAGTTTTCACACCCATTTATTAACTTATCCTATTTTTTCACTATTATCTATGTTATTTTCTTTATTGCTACCTGATTTTTTTTTTATAATTCAATTGTCTTCGCTTTTTATATCTAACATTTGCTTTCTCTCCTTATTGTTTTCAAGCTGACTAATTTACTTACTCCAATACTTTCACTTATGTTCTTACTGCTCGCAATGTTGTTTATTTTTTTGCTACGTTTTTCATATGTTTGTCTTCTCATTCCTCCATCTAACATCCACTTACTCCTCCTTCTACATTCCTACTTATTTAACTACGATCTTACTTTCTTTTTGCTAACTTTTCTTTCTATACTTTTTATGTCCTTCCTCTGCTTATGCTTGTATACTTGCTTTTGTCATCCCCTACTTAGGTTACTTTAAAGCATGTCCTATTTGCTGGTATCGCTATGGTCTTAAGTAACCCATCTATTGTTTATATTCTTACATGTTCCTAATTTCTCGATCTTATGATTTTAAAGCCTTCCTAACTCCTTGCTACTCGTCATTAATTTTACTCTCTTTGTACAATTCTAAAATCCGTTTTCTCAATTAATTCTTTCCCATCCATTATATTTTGGTCATATTTTCACCTCCGTTGCTTTAGGTTATTCCTCCCTTTTATCAGAGTTCGTTGTATTTCCTCCCTTCCATACCATTCTTTCCCTCCCGGTCGCTTCCCACTCTCAGTTCTATTCTACCTTTTCGCAGCCCTAACCCTTTTATTTGGTATCTCCTCACCACGGCCAGTCTTCAGGGCCTCACCTTCGCTCCCTCCCTTTGTTTTCTGTCCCATTTCATTACACCAAACAGCACTTACAGCTCCGGGAGGGTACTGTTGAATGTGTGTGTGTGTGTGTATATGTGTGTGTGTGTGTGTGTGTGTGTGTGTGTGTGTGTGTGTGTGTGTGTGTGTGTGTGTGTGTGTGTGTGTGTGTGTGTGTGTGTGTGTGTGTGTGTGTGTGTGTGTGTGTGTGTGTGTGTGTGTGTGTGCGAGCAACGACCCGTCACTGCACACACACACACACACACACACACACACACACACACACACTTAGAGGTCCCCCTTACATTCATCCCCATACGAGAAAGAAAACGAAAAAGTCAACCAGAAAAAAACACATCAAAGCTGAAACTCTTTAGGGCAAATATATATCCAAGAAAAACAGTTGACATAAAACCACAATCAATAGAAAAATTATATTCGTTGAAGGGAGCAGAGAAGGGACGTGGTGGGATAGTAGGAGGAATGAGGCAATATTCTTCCTCCTCCTCCTCCTCCTCCTCTAGGGGTACCGAAATGACCCGCTTAACAACCTGTGATCTGGGCCATTAAAGGGAAAGTCTCAGAGGAGGAGGAGGAGGAGGAGGAGGAGGAGGAGGAAGATTGAAAAAGAAGGTATAAGGAAGTAGTTCAAGTATTGGAGACAAGAACAAATGGAGGAAATAATGTGAAAAGAGAGAGAGAGAGAGAGAGAGAGAGAGAGAGATTTACATAGATTTACATAGATTTACATAGAAAATCAGACCACACAGACACCATGGTCCAGACTTGGTGGTCTGTCCTTAAACCTAAGTGATTTTACATTAATCAGGAGACTCCAAAACGTTGCACTTCTACTCTAGTTGATATTAAGTTGAAGGAAGTGACGGTCGAGCTTATTTTTGAAGGAGTCAATCGTGTTACACTGGACCACTGATGGTGGAAGCTTATTCCATTCTCGCACTACAACGTTGGTGAAGAAAAATTTTGTGCAGTCTGAACTTACTTGTCTACATCTGAGTTTTACGCCATTGTTCCTCGTGCGCAGACTGTCATCGATCATAAACAATGTTGATCTGTCTACATTCGTGAAACCATTAAGTATTTTAAAACATTCGATCAGTTTTCCTCGGAGGCGACGTTTCTCAAGAGAGAACATGTTAAGGGTAGAAAGCCTTTCTTCGTAGGATTTGTTGCGCAAGGAAGGGATCATTTTCGTTGCCCGACGCTGAACACCTTCTAATTTAGCAATATCCTTTGCATGGTGGGGAGACCAAAACTGTACCGCATATTCCAAGTGGGGTCTGACTAAACTGTTGTAGAGCGGGAGTATTACATCTTTATTCTTAAATACAAAGTTTCTTTTAATGAAGCCCAACATTCTGTTCGCTGTATTTGCTGCATCGATGCATTGCTGTGAGAATTTGAGGTTTGACGCGATTTTGACCCCCAAGTCTTTGACGCTTTGAACGCTTTTGAGTTTAACGCCGCACATTTCGTATTCGAGCTTCTTATTCCTCGTTCCAACTTGAAGGACCTGGCACTTGTCTACGTTAAAGGGCATCTCCCATCTATCCGACCAAGCTGAAATTTTGTGCAAATCCTCTTGGAGGCTTTGCCTGTCTTCGTCAGTGAGAACCGAGTTACCAATCTTTGTGTCGTCTGCAAATTTACTAATGCGGTTATTGAGTCCAACATCCACGTCGTTGATGTAAATAATGAAGAGCACTGGGCCAAGGACCGAGCCCTGAGGGACGCCACTAGTGACAGGCGCCCACTCTGAGTTAAATCCGTCAATCACTACTCTTTGTTGTCTGTTGCTCAACCAATTCGCGATCCATTGGTTTACTTGACCGTCAATACCTTTAATTTGTAAAGTAATTTATGATGCGGGACTTTATCAAACGCTTTCTGGAAATCAAGATAGACTATGTCCAGTGATTTGGTTACGTCATAAACAGTGAAGAGGTCGTTATAAAAGGTTAATAGGTTTGATAGGCAGGATCTTTTGTTTCGGAAGCCATGTTGTGAGTCCCCAATCAATGAGTGGCTTTCAAGGTAACTCACAATTTTGTCTCTAATTATGCCCTCAAGTAGCTTACCTACAACCGAAGTTAGACTAATGGGCCTGTAATTACCTGGTACTTTTTGTCTCCTTTCTTGAAAATCGGTGTCACGTTAGCCTTTTCCAATCTGAAAAGACGATGCCTTGTCGCAAGGACATATTGAATACGGTTGTGAGGAGGAGAGTATTTCGCTCTTCGTTTCTTTCAGCAGAGTTGGATATACTTTGTCAGGTCAGGACTTTTATTTGTTTTAAGTGAATGGAGAGCTTTAAGGACTTCATCGGTTGTTATTTCAAAATTAGGCAATGCATGCTCGAGATTTACAATAGTACTGGTGTTGGTGGTAGCGAGAGGAAGACTGTTAGTATTAAACACCGAGGAAAAGTAATTGGTTAAGAGGGTGGCAAGGGGTTGGCAGTCAGTCACTAGTGCACCGTCGCTGTTTGGTACAGGTCCAAGCCCACTTTTGATCGCCTTTCTGTTGTTTATGTAACTGAAGAAAGATTTCGTATTATTTTTACAGTTGGCTGCAATATTTTATTCATATCTACGCTTTGCCTGACCTACTAGTCTTTTTACTCGTCGACTTGCATCATTATAAAGTCTAATGTTCTCTGGCGTGCTTTGTTCTTTCTTTAACCTGTAAAACAATTTTCTCTCATTGACTGATTGTTTAATTTCGCTATTAAACCACGGTGGGCTTTTATTAGTGTTAATTCGCTTCTCGCACAAGGGGACGAATGTGTTCTGCTGAGTGAGTAAGTGATTTTTAAAGGCTTAGCCAGGCTTCCTCTACGTTGCCGTCATCTGATAGTTGTATTTCTGTTAGTTTTGTCAGATTTCTACGAAGTTAGCTCTTTTGAAATTGGGCACCTTTACTTTATTTTCAGTCACTGATGATTGAGCTTTAATGTCGACGCGCACTAATTTATGATCGCAAGAACCGAGGTGTTCTCCTACCGTGACACTACTGACAAGGTTATCTTGGGTCGTTATAACAAGGTCGAGTATATTATTTTGTCGAGTTGGCTCAGAAACCATTTGGCTTAGATAATTTTCTTCTAGAAATTCGATCATTCTATGTGACTCGCCTTCTGTACCTGACAGTGTCCTTGATCGATATGGGGAGGTTAAAGTCTCCTAATATCAGTGAGTCGCTGTTATTAAGTGACTGCCTTAAGACGCTGTACATTTCAAGGTCGTCATCGAGTGATTGCCCGGGAGGTCTGTAGGTGACAGATATATTTAAATTGACTTTTGCAATGTTTACTCGCACGCACAAATGTTCAACGTTACTGTTTCCCGGTGTTTTGTCAGTGGGTTGCAAATAGCTTTTGACATAAAGGGCGACGCCACCGCCTCTACGGTTTACACGATCTTTGTTGAAGAGTCTTTAGCCATCTATGTTGTATTCGGAACTTAAATCAATATTTGTGGTGTCGATAAATGTTTCGGTTATAGCAATTATGTCAAACTTTTCTGTTAAAGCAAGACATCTCAGTTCATCAAATTTGTTTCTTAGGCTACACGCATTGAAACTAAGGATTTTTAAGTTATCTAGAGGCTTGGTAATAGAGGTGGTGGTACTTGCGGGATCACGGTTACAGGTTTGTTGCGATGAGAGAGAGAGAGAGAATGATGAATATAGATTGAAGGAGTGAATAAATAAATGAACAAAAGAATGAAAGAATTAAGGCATAGGAACGAAGGGAGGAGAAAGAAATACATGAGAGAGATTAAGGAATGCGTGACTGAATGAATGAATAAAAAACCAAAATCCAGTGAGTAGCCTCCTTTTTTTTCATATTTGTTTCCTTTTTTTTATGCCCTTGAGCTGACTCCTTTGCTGTAAAAAAACAAACAAAAAAAAACAAGTACGCAAATGAAGATAAAAGACACAATGAATGATAAATATAGAAGACGAATCAAAACAACTTACAGAAAACATGACTGCATCCTTAACAACCTTCCTCCCTCCCCCAACACACACGGAGATGAAATGACCTTCCTAGAGTCAAATAAACCAGACTAGAGACCAAACATCAAGAGAACCTCCCCCATCCCATCCATAACCACAACCGCATTCCTACACCACCAGCCCCTTTCCCATCACCACAGAACACTTGCCCATTACTCATCCCAGCCTCCCCCCCCACACATAGGTATTAGCAGCCGTCCCATCACCCATGTACCCCAAAGTCATCCATAAGTCCCCTACACTCCCACTCAGCCTTAAGCACAGCCCACTACACTTCCTTCACCCAAATCACATCCCACAGGTACATATGAGCATTCACCACCGTCAGCCCTTCGCCAGACACAACAGGAAAAGTCTCCCGTTCCTCTGCCCGGCAACCACACATGTTCACGACCAAACAGCCCCTTCCTCTTCTTTATCCCCATTCTCACCCCTTTTCGTCTCCCTCTTCTCCTCCTTCTATATACAAACAATGACCCCCTCTCCTCTGTTACTAATACCTCCTTACTTCTCCTTCTTCCCTCCTCTACACCCCCACTCTTCTAAACAAAACCTCCCCTCACTTCCCTTCTGCACACCGACAAAGACGCCCACTTCTTCCTTCCTCCCCCCTCGCCTTCGTTACCAATGCCTTCCTCAAACTCCCCCTCCCCCGCCACCCCGACCTCCTCCCACCTGCTTCAGACAGTGAGGATCGAGGCCAGGACAACTCATAAATTTATCGTCCCGTCGTTGAAAGCGCAGGCGTTTTGCGTTGACTCCCTCGTTGTGTCGCTTGCACGGATACACGATTACTTTTGTGCGTGTGTGTGTGTGTGTGTGTGTGTGTGTGTGTGTGTGTGATAATACTGCTAATACACTATACATATCGTCAGTCACTACTGCCACACACATGACTTCATTTACCCCTGCCAACCAACACACATGACTATTTACCACTGTCACTACATAACATTTCATTCGCCGCTGTCAATTCACATAACCTCATTTACCATCACCAACATAGACAACTTCATCTATCTGATCCACGCACACAACCTTCAATTAACTCACCTCTACAGCGTACAGTTCATTATCCGCTGACATTAATTCACTTCAGAGCAAATTCCAATCAGGCATCAACCGGCCTCCACCAAGCAGCCCTCTATGTTTCCTGGCGACCTTGTAGTATACATCTGTTTGCATCCCATCAGTAGCGTTAAAAGATGTAGATTGTCAACAGGAAGGAGGTGGTATGGAAAGCTTACCTGTAAAGATAAAAACAAGCTAGGAAGGATTGTTAAAAAGGCAGGAAAACTAGGTGCATAGACCATATCACAAGATAATCTTTATCAGACAGGTACAAAGAAACAAGTAGACAGGATTATGAAAGATATAACTCATCCGCTACATAATTGCTATACATATCTAAGATCTGGTAGAAGGTTAGCTCTGCCCATACAGCGTACTGACAGGTACAGAAAGTCATTTGTACCTAAAAGCATTCTTCTCTTTAACCACCTATCATCACTATAACTTTTAGGTGTAAGTAGTCATAATAACTGTATATGATAGTTTGTGATAAAAGTAGAAATAACTTATTACTGCATGTATACGATTTTATATGAATAGCCCAAAGAACGTTTTAGTAATGTTTTAATGTTTTAAATGCTTTTTGCTTCAATGATTTTATTTATTTATAATGTACAAATAACTACTAGGGAGCTCTTAAGTCAAAATGAATTTCATTTTGTATACAAAATTTAATGTATCAGAATTTGACGAATAAAGTATCTATCTATCTATCTATCTATCTATCTATACATATAGGCCACAGTCGCTCCACTCGTAGTCCTGCGCGGCCCAGGGCAGACGGTGCTCGGCCTCCCGCCATGCCTTCTCCCCATGAGTCGGTTGATTAATGGGCACCTGGCGAGCCGGGAGACGCTTGAGGAAGGTAATCTTGGGCTGCCCGGCGCTTCTGTTCGATGTAACGTGTGTGCTGCCTATCAGAGGGAGGTGGAGGGTTTAGAGGAAAGGGGGGAGGGAGAGGGGAAGAGGAAGGGAGGGAGGAGAGGGCGAGGAAGCGGAAGAGGAAGGGAAAGAGAGGTGGAAGAGAAAGGAAGAGGGAGGAAGAGGAAGGAAGAGGGAGAAAGAGGACGGGAGAGGGAGAGGAAAGGGAACGAGAGGGAGGGAGAGGGAGGAAGAGGAAAGGAGAGGGAGAAAGAGGAAGGGAGAGAGAGAGAAAGAGGATAGGAAAGGGAGGAATAGAAAAGGAGAGGAAGGAAGAGGAAAGTAGATAGATAGATAGATAGGAAGATACAGACAAACACACAGACAGACAAACATACAGACTGGGTTGGTTATGTATTTACTGCGGCCCTGATGATTATAATGAGTAGAAGTTGTGATGATACATATTTTTATTTTTAAGGAGAGTCAAAAGGGGAAAAAAATATACCTACAAAATACTACTAAAACACAGGACAGGTTAAATTCGAAAGGTTCCTTGATACTCCCATTTGAAAGACGTTTAATTCGCAAAAAAAGAACTATAGACGAAAGGAGACAGTTCCAAAATACACCGGTGAAAGGGATAAAAGAGAGAACATGCCAGTTAACTCTTGCATAAGGGATTGGGACACCACACGGATGAGCTAGAGGGGCGGAAGCATGCAGTTAGGAAGTTCAGAGGAGCAATTAGCATGATAACAGTGATAATAGAGAGGAAGGAAAGCAACATTGCGGGGTAAATTGAAGGGGTGGAAGGCAGTCATTAAGAGGAGGGGAGTTGATTGGGCCATGACGATGTTAGTGCTAGAAATTAAGCTGATGGTGATGGTGGTGATGATAGAAACTAGATAGATAGATAGAAGGTGGTGATGGTGAAGATGATTGTGGTGATGATGAAGGTAATAGTGAATGGTGAAGTGCTGGTGGTGATGATAATGGCAGTGTTTTTAGTGTTCGATGTTGAAGCAGTGATGTTGATTATAAATAGCCATGGTAGTGATGATGATGATGGTGGTGGTAATTTTGGATGGTGATAATAATAATGAAGAGGGTGGTGAGATAGTGTTATTAGTGTTAGATGTTGAAGTATTGATCCTGATTACGAGTAGCCATAGTGGTGATGGTGATGGTGATGGTGATGGTGATTTTGGATGGTGATAATAATAATGATGAGGGTGTTGAGATAGTGTCATTAGTGTTAGATGATGAAGTTTTTATGCTGATTACGAGTAGCCATAGTGGTGATGGTGATGGTGGTGATGGTGATGGTAATTCTGGATGGTGGTGATAATGACGGAGGTGGTGAGATAGTGTTTATATTGTTAGATGATGAAGTTTTGATGCTGATTACGAGTAGCCATAGTGGTGATGGTGATGGTGGTGATGGTAGTTTGGGTGGTGGTAATAATGATGGAGGTGATGGTGGCGGTTCTGGGACTTGCTAATGAAGGAAAGCGGGTCATCCCAGCGTGTGCATGGCGAAGCGTAATGACATGAACCACTGATGCATTCCTTCATTAATGAGCGGCGGGGGTGTCCTAACGCTTCATTACGCTTAGGGAAGGTTGTGAAGGTGGTGGTGGTGTGGGTGGTGGTGGTAGTTGAGGTTGTATAAGTGATGTATGGAGTCAAACGAACCTACATCACACAACTGTACTATCTCTTTTTTTTTACAGTAAACGAAGCAGCTCAAGGGCAAAAATAAATTAGACAAAAAAGCCTGTTAATCACTGACCCTATATAAGAAAGTATAGATGATAACGTAGTAGATAAAGAAGAAAAAAAGGAATACCATGATAAGGTGAATGAATGGAATGATAAAAAAGTACAAAGAGAAGAAAAAGATTAAAAAAAACGTGTTCTATGATAAGGTGAATAAATGGAACGAAAAAAAAGAGTAGATGAAGTAGAAAAGGAATGTTAATGAGAATGGAGTGGTATCAACTTCAGTGCAGATACAAATAAAAGAAATAAAGGAGGGAATAAGAAGAGCATAATTATGTCAATTTTGCCACTTCTATGTTTTAATTGACGCTTTGTCCGCCAAAAACTGAGAGGGTATGTTTAGTTATTGCTTCTTCTTATGCAAATACCATCTCTCTCTCTCTCTCTCTCTCTCTCTCTCTCTCTCTCTCTCTCTCTCTCTCTCTCTCTCTCTCTCTCTCTCTCTCTCTCTCTCTCTCTCTCTCTCTCTCTCTCTCTCTCTCTCTCTCTCTCTCTCTCTCTCTCTCTCTCTCTCTCTCTCTCTCTCTCTCTCTCTCTCTCTCTCTCTCTCTCTCTCTCTCTCTCTCTATCCATCTATCTATCTTCCAAATTACCCTCCCTTGCATAGCCCTTCGCGTAATTAAAAACTTCTCCTTCCTTCAGACGCACGAGCCACCAAACGTCCCCTTCCATCCCTCTTTCTGCCCGCACCGAAGGGGAGGAAAGGGATGAGAAGAGGGACACCTACTGACGGAGGCGCTGAAGGAGGACACAGTCGACTCCACGTGACTCAGCAACCACGCATATTAAAGGTCAGATCCAGTTTCGTTCTTGGTTGATTATGTGACTTCCTCTTAAGTGTCTGTCTCTGGTAAGGAATGTTAGTGAGGGATAGTAGAGAGAATGAACCAGCTGTTGGAAGGGTGATATGGAATAGGGGGATGAAGGGAGAGAACGGAAGTAAGAAGGAATGATGAGTTAAATGAGAATGGAAGATATTATACACGGATTATAAAAGGGACGGAAAGCAAGCTAGAAATGGCGTTATGAGGCAAGGGAAAGCGGAAGAAGTAGTAAAATAGGAGAGATGGGATGATAAGGGTTAAGTACATGTATTTTGTAGGTTAGGAAAGGTTGGTGAAAGAAAACATCGTATAGTAATAGATTAAGAGGCAAGGGAAGGCGGAAGAGAGGTAGTAAAATAGGAGAGATGGGATGATAAGAGTTAAGTACATGTATTTTGTAGCTTATGAAAGATTGGTGGAAGAAAACATTGTAGTCATAGAGGTCTGAGTTCACGAGTAAGGGATGTGAGGTTATTTGAAAAGAGAAATGAAGTAATAGTAAAAGAGAGGTCAAAGAGGGATGGAAGGAAAATATATACACGTGGAATGGAGTGAATATGCGAGCTGTAAGGAGAAGTATGGAGAATAGGGGAAAGGGAAAAAAAAGCGAAGGGAAACAGAAGAAGCAGAAGAACAAGTGAGCGGAAGGAAATATAAGTGAATGAGAGAAAGAGAGGGAGAGGGAAAGCATTGTGGAAGACACTAATAGAAGGTAATTAAGAGAGAAAGAAGGAGAGGAGGAGATAAAGGTATCTTAATTAAAGTCTCCTTCATTTATGTTGGCCTAACGGAGGTAATTGAATGTCTCTCTCTCTCTCTCTCTCTCTCTCTCTCTCTCTCTCTCTCTCTCTCTCTCTCTCTCTCTCTCTCTCTCTCTCTCTCTCTCTCTCTCTCTCTCTCTCTCTCTCTCTCTCTCTCTCTCTCTCTCTCTCTCTCTCTCTCTCTCTCTCTCTCTCTCTCTCTCTCTCTCTCTCTCTCTCTGTCTCCGTCTATCTATCTATCTATTTATCTATCTATCTGATTTTATGATATACTTTCACATACTTATAAATATCGAAAATCACTACTTAACCTTCCAACCGTATTTTCGATTAATTTGACATCAGCGAGTTTTAATTGGGTGAAATTTATCAGGTGGAGAAAGAGAAGGAAGAGAGAGGAAGGAGGTGGAGGAGGAGGAGAGTGAAGAAAATAAATGGTTGGGGGAGGGTCCGGGAAGGGAAGGGAAGGGAAGGGAAGGGAAGGGAAGGCGGAGTGCAGTTTAAGTTGGACAAATGAGGAGGTGCTGGAGTTGAAATATAGGAAGAGGAGGAGGAGCTAGAGAGGAATTAGCAGAGAAAGGAAATAATAGTAATGGGATGAAAATTGTAAAAGGAAAAGAGAGAGAGAGAGAGAGAGAGAGAGAGAGAGAGAGAGAGAGAGAGAGAGAGAGAGAGAGAGAGAGAGGTAGTTTACTTTTCATCACGGCATTCACCTTTTAACATGGTTGACACACACACACACACACACACACACACACACACACACACACACACACACATTCTTCCCCATCCCTCTTTCTCCCCTCTCTCTTTCACCCCTCTCTCTTTCTGACCCCCTCTCTCTCTTTCTCACCCGTTTCCCCCTGCTTTCTCACCCTCATCCCCCTCTTTCTTCTCCCCTCCCCCTCTTCCTCCCCCCATCCCCTCCCCCTCTTCCTCCCCCCTTCCCATCCCCCTCCCCCCTCGTCTCCACACAGCAGTTTATACATATCCCGGCTGCTCATTATCATTAATACGCAGCCTTGAGTCGGGTCTAATGGCCTCGCATCACAGCCAATTAATTAGGCGGCACAGCTGAAGACAAGTCCCGGACGATAGGCCTTTGTGTCCGCTGCTGCTCCGTCCTCTATTTTACATGTTGTTTTCTTTTATAATATTCCGTTTTTAATCCGAGTTTGTTTTTTCCTAGCGCCACCCGAGAGTTCTTTTCCGCCTGGGTACGTGTGGGAGGGGGATGGGGGGGGGTGTAAGGGTATGTGTTTGTGGAGGGGGAGGAGGGGGTGTCCTTGTTTTCATCTTATCTCATGTAGTTCTCCTCATGATGATGTGCAAAGGCAATAGATTTATAGAGGGAAGAATAAGTAGTGGATAAAAATAATATAAAGGAAGTGAACAGTAGATGCAAAATAAATAAGCAGATGAATATAGAGTGATCGTAAAAAGTGGATAGAAAATATTGTTGATTAAAGTATTATTATGAGAGAATATTTTAATTAACGATTAGAAAAGAAATTATATATATAGCGCAATACAGTTGACAGAATGACGAGATAAAAGATAAATTAATTCGTAAAGGAAACGGTTTGAATTTTAATGAAGGAGGGAGAAAAAAAATAAGGTTGATTAATCAGAGAAATGGAAGGGAAGCAGATGAATAAAAGAATAGAGAATCGTAAAGAGAAAAAGGAAATTAGGTCAATAAAATATGCAAGTTGAAGGAAATGGATAAGGAAACAGAAACAAGAGAATAAATATAGAAATGAAGAAGGGGTAGAGAAATAAGTTTAGCTGCGGTTAAGAAAAAAAATGGAAAAAGGTGAAATTAGATAAAAGAAGAGAAGGAGGAAGACAAGGAGGAATGGAGGACGAAGAAGAGGTGGAGGAGGAGGAGGAGGAGGAGGAGGGGAAATGCGTGTGTTGTGTAGTAGAAGGATAAAAAAAAACTTTGCTGAAGGGTCTTGGATGACATCAAACTAACCCCTCCCTCACCTCCCTTTCTCTCCTCCTCCCCACTCTTCCCTCCCCACTCTCTCTCTCCCCCAAGTCTCCGTTCTCCCCCCTTCCCCTACTCCGTCGACCCCTAACCCGTCTCAACCCCGCCTAATCCATCCCAACTCTTTCCTAATCCCTTCCCTGCACCTTCCCCCTCCGTCCCCTCTCTGTCCTCCCTCCACCCCAAGGCTTCTCCCTGACCCATATTGTCTCTACTCAAACTCTCCCAAACTCCTTCTCTCCTTCGTCCTGAGTCCTTCCTCCTCCTTCCGTCCTCCTTCCCCCTGCTCCCTCTATCATCGTCCTCCTTTCTTCCTCCTCCAGTCCTCTCAAGGTGATCTGCGGTAATATATTTTTACTCTAGTATTGCCTGTTTTAAATGCGTTGAATGTGTGTTAATTTTTTCATAACCAGTTTTTCTCTGCGTCCCAGTGAATGTTTTTTTTGCTACGGTAATGGAAGAAAGAAAAGAAAAGAAATACCGTCAATATCCTGAGCTTGCAGAGAAAATATGAGCTGCATAAAAGAAATTCGACTTCATGTTTATATTTGGCTTGGCACTTGTTAATAAAATGCCAAATAATAGTGCTGAGATTAAATTACACGATCGAATGAAAATTAATACACTAAATTAGGTGACTTGGACTACGTTTCCCATCCTTCATTAGCAGGCTTGGATGGCAGGCCTTTCTAACACCAGCAGCAACGACGGGTAACTTGTCTCTCCATACTATTTTTGTTTATTGTTTATGGTTGATCAGGTCAATTATAAGGTGCGTTACTCTGGTCATTGTTAATATATAGGTTAATTAGATGACCCACACCTCTGATAATATAAGTAATGGCGGGTAACTTCTCTCCATTGTTGTTGTTTTTTTCTTTAGTAGTTATGGTTCAACAAGTGCACCAGAAAGCTATTTACTCACCCTAAAAGGAGCAGCAAATAGATAAATGAGTATATTAATTTCGTCACTCTTGTCAGTATAGAAAGACCAGTTAATGACCTAGTATACTCTTTAATGCGTCCTTGTTTGAATTATCTTGCGTCGTCTTTGTCTGCCTGTTTAATTATTGCTTTCCTGCTTTCGTATTGTTGTTTTCTTTTGGGCAGGATTCGCTTCTTGTGTTTCGTTATGTGCTATTTTGCTTTTCTTCCTTTCTCCCGTCTCGCTGGCTTTGTATCATCAGGCGGGGTTTTGCTATTCCCTCAAGGTTTATACTCAGCAGGAGCGTCTGTCTGTATGTCTGTCTGTCTGTAAAGGAGGCAGCTCAAGGGCAAAAATAAATAAGCAAAAAGCCCACTAACCACAGCTCCTAGAAAAAAAATAGAAATGAATGTCTGTCTGTCTGTCTATCCGTCTGTTTGTCTGTTGTTTCCTTCTTGCATCATCTGAAAGATATATTATGTGTGTGTCTGCGTCTGAGAAAGGGCAAAGTAAGGCTCAGTAAGGCTCAGTAAGACCAAACAAATGAATCGGCTTTGTGTTTACGAAAGGCATTTGTTATTTTATTTCTATTTTAGGCCAAATTAGTGTGAGTGGAAGGAAGATCTTCTTACCTCCGGGGCATTTGTCGGCAGCATTCACGTAATACACCCTTTTTTAGACGAGGGAGAAGAGAGATTGAGGAGAACGGAGAGAAGAAATAGAGAAAGACGAGAGAGAGAAGAAAGGTGGGCAGGAAGAGATGGATGAGAGAGGAGTGAAGAGAAATGGATGAGAAAGGAAAGCTGAGAGATGGAGAAAAGAGAGAGAAGAGAAGAGACCGATGTGAGATGAAAGAAGAGATATAGAAAAGAGAGGAGAGGAGAGAGATGAAGGTGAGGAGAGACAGCCCCCCCCCCAATGGCCCAGGTACCCGTCATATCGCTCTGTTTCTCTATTGTTTCCTGTGAGCAAATATGAAGAGAAGATATACAAACATTTTTCCAACTGGCCGTGCTGATTCATTACCCGGGAATTATTTGCAACGGCGAAAATATATGCGGCTCCATGAAACTTATTATTATTATTATTAGCAAACGTATTATCCTGGAAAACGAAAACAAAACAAATGCGACGATTGAGCGTGTGCAAATTTTGGGGGATATTTTTTTAATTTTTTTATTAATATAACAGATGGAGGTGGACATTCATATGCTTTGGATGAATGTTCCTTTTCTTCATAACTTTCTTTTCTCCTGTGCTTTCTCATGGTGATAAGAAAAAACCCTCGGTAATATGAGACAGGCAAAAATACGGCAATAAAAAATAAATGAAAAAGTCCCGCCAATATCCTGTGCGTGCAAAGAAAATGGGAGTTGTCTTACATATAAATGCCAACCGTAGGGCGAAGTAGGTCTCGGTGCTCCCTCATGGAATGTTTAATAGTTGCATTGAGAGAGACGCTAGAGTAGAGAAGAAAGGTGGATGAGAAGAGATGGATGAGAGACGATCGAAGAGAAATGGATGAGAGAGGAGAGAAGAGATGGATGGGAGAGAAGAGAAGAGATGGATGAGAGAGAAGGGAAGAGAAATGGATGAGCGAGGAGAAAAGAGAAATGGATGAGGAAGGAAATAGCAGAGAGATGGGAAGAAAGTACACGATCAAAGATAAAATAAATTCACTAAACAAACTTCCTTCTACTAAAGACTTCCTGGCCACGTCTTTCTTCATTCACAAACAGGGTCATTAATAACCAAAGAAACAATCAAAGACATATTTTTCTGCTCCATTTGATGATTAAGAGCAATTATTTTAAGTGACGCATCTTCACCTAAGTAATTAATCACTTTCGCATTTACCTGACAAGACCACTCAATTAATAACGAGAGAAATTACTAAGGGCGTTCCAGCTAGTAAGTTTTCTTTGTCATTCTGCTTATTGATGAGGACGTGGCTGAGTGGTTAGCGTGCCGTCGCCAAGACTAGGCAGACACACACACACACACACACACACACACACACACACACACACACACACACACACACACACACACCCCCACCCCATCCTATGCCTGCCTCAAAGAACCTCCATCCACCACCACCACGCCCCCATCCTCCCCCCATCACCACCACCCTCACACAAAGAAGAAGAATGAGGTAAAGGACAACAGCAGTCACAACCAGAAACGACACGCTCTTCAATACATCCTCGAAAAAAAGAATCACACAGAATAATACTCTGAATGAAATCCTGTATAACCAATGGCAAGTAATTAAAGGGAGGCCGCCCTGAATACGGCATCTCTCTCTCTCTCTCTCTCTCTCTCTCTCTCTCTCTCTCTCTCTCTCTCTCTCTCTCTCTCTCTCTCTCCTCCATTCAGGGACAACAAATCAATAGGAGGCAAATAACAAAAGATTACTTGATTAGCGGACCGATGCAGGGGAACAGAGGAAGGGAGGAGCAGGCAAACAGGAGGCAGGCAGAGTGAGAGACAGGTAGTTAGGTTGGCAGGTAGATGGGTTGATATATTGGTAGGTTGTTGAGGTGATTGTGGTGGTACTAGTGGTGGTGGTTGTAGTGGTGGTGATGTTAGTGATGGTGATATGGAAAAAATATATTGAGAGAGAGAGGAGAGAGAGAGAGAGAGAGAGAGAGAGATGTATGGGTATTCTATGGTGACAAATTTATTACGCACTCACAGGCAAACACAGGCGCAGTTGAAACAGATTGCCAAGCGGAAAAAAACATATAACATTCGTGTGTATAGAAATAGAATAAAAAAGCAACTGATTGATCTGTATGTTTAAGTTCCAGTATTAATGACTTTTTACAAATAGCTACCGTGCCGTTATATAGATCCATGCGTACATACATACATACATACACACAATACGACCAATCGGAAACAAACAAAATACAAAGAAAAATATTGCGAGGAAACGTCCGCTGCGTGTGTTTGTGTTTTTTTTTTGTGTGTGTGTCCTTGACTCTTGCAATTAGCAACGTAATAAAACTCATAAACTTTGCTAAACTTGGCCGACTTTTTAGCCTTGAAGTAAGTAATGACGGCGGTAGTGTTTGCTGGGATCACGTCAGCGAGTATTATAAGATATTTGGTGATTCTCATATGCATTCTCGTTTATTTTCAAGATTTTTTCCTTCTTATCATTAATATTACCTTTTTGATACTTTCTACTACTATTACAATTACTACTTCTTCTTTTGTTATGACTCTTTTCACACTAGTTCATATAGGGTCAGTGTTTGGGGTCGTGGGTTAGTGTTGAAGATTGATCCCTTTCCTGGCGTTAAGCGGAGACACTGGGGCTCGAACCTCCTTTCCTGATATTTTCTACTACTATTGCAATTACGTATTCTTCTTTTGTTATGACTCTTTTCACTCTAGTTCATATAGGGTCAGTGTTTGGGGTCGTGGTTAGTTCGGTATTCTCAGACTCCTCCACCTCCCATCAACTATTTCCAGAGGCAGAAAAGGAGATCAATCAGGTTCTCATGGGTGTTGTTTCACGTTCATGGTAGAGAAGAAGCGTCAAATCGGTCAGACTACCACCAGGGTCATTAAACTATCCAATTGAAATGCCCCAAAATGCCTAAGAAAGCCTTGTTAACCCAGTGACTCCAGATTTCCTACAAGAAGACCTCACCAAGCTACAGGAATGGAGCAAAAGTGGCTGCTATAATTCAATGAAGAAAAATGTAAAGGCATGCATCTTGGGAGAAATTCAGCACACCAATACCACATAGGAAACACTCCACTATCTACCACAGACCCAGAGAAAGGCCTGGGACTGAATTTTACCAGGCTACCAGTGAAGGGGAAATACGTGACAATCGCAGCGGACGGGTTAAGAATACGACCCTTAGTGTTGAAGATCGGATCCCCTTCGTGGCGTTACGCGGAGAATCTGGGGCTCGAACCTCCTCTCCTTGGCTCTTAACACCTTAATCGACTAGTCCACAGCCCTCCCCACTCTTCAACCACTACTACAACTAAAAATAAAAATAATTGACTGCATTAACTTTACAATAAGAGGATTTAAGCTCAGTAACAGGAAGATAGTGTATCGCTCACCTATCCTCAGTAATTGGAAATGTTGGCGAATAAAAGTGATAGATGTAGCCTTGATTTGTGGCAGGAACGGAATAGAAGCAATCATGGTCTTCTCTGCGGGCACCAGCAAAGAGAAATGCCCGGATGCAGGCTTTATTTTTTTTACAGCGAAGGAGACAGCACAAGGGCACAGAAAAAGGAAACAACAGTAAAAAAAGCCCGCTACTCGCTCGTTGGCATTTAAATATAAAGTAAGGCACCCTTCCCCACCCTTCTACACACGCATAACTTCATTTTTTAACAGAATTCAATAATTGTTTTGGCTATATATATATTTTATCACCAATCTATTTATCTTTCCACTCCTCTACTCACCCGTTATCACTTCGTATTTTTTTCCACAATTTCTCTTAGTTCATATTTCTTTTACAGTCTATATTTGCTATTCGTTTAAGCTATCTTCATTCTCATCCTTCTTGCCCCTTTTTGTAATTCATCTTTTTATATTCACCCATATATTGCTTCTTTTTTTAAGCTATTTTTCACTCTCAACCTGTCTTTCTCTACCTCTTTTATTCTCATCCTTCTTGCCCCTTTGTAATTCATCTTTGACTCACCTAATTTTGCTTCTTTTTTAAGCTTTTGTTCCTCTCCACCTATCTTTCTCCACCTCTTTTTTTTATCTATTTCATCTTTCTCATATACCCTGCGTGCGTTCCTTTTCAGCTTTCAGCTCTTCATTTTCCTTTCCGCCTTTTTATACTTCATCCTTTTCCCATCCGCTTTTATCCTGCTCCTTTTTTTTAAACTTCATTCCATTCGTCACACCCTCTCGGACTTTTTCTTGTAGTTCATCCTTTTTTTTCTTTTCTTCCTTAACAGTGCATCCTTTTACATTTTACATTTTACATTTTTACCATTTTGGAACTGAATCTTTCTCATCCAACCTAATTTTAATCTTTCTCATCCAACCTAATTTTAGTCTTTCTCATCTAACCTAATTTAATCTTTCTCATCCAACCTAAATTTGCTTCTTCTCTCAGCTATCAAATATTCTTCACCTGTCTTTCTCTGCCTATTTTTGTTGCTAATATTTTCTCCTCCACTCTTACCTGTGTTTTTCTTCTTTTCACCACTCACCAATTCTCCACTTATCTTTTCTGCCTCCTTTTCCTAACTGTATACACAAGTCCGACACATATTGGTCCGGAACGCGCTAACTCGCTCACCTCACATTGCCTACGATCATGCAATTGACTTACATAGTGAACATTAATCTATGCGGAAACATGCGATCTCAGAACGTTTCAATTGGCATGACTTGCACGCTTTCCATATCCGTTCATCGGCCTTTCTTTTCCACATGTAGCAGCGAATGACTATCGATGTTTTTTGTGTGAAGCCCAAAAACATGCATAATAAACAAATACCATTAACCGTGAATTAAATGAATGGAGAATAATGCGTGGGATGAAATGTCGAAATAAATGGATGACAATTTGTGGTGATTAATATTTTTTTGTGTGTGGTGGTGGGCAACAAAAGAGTGTTTTAGGCAATTACAATTAGTGGCATATTTTTAGCGCCGAGTGTCGAAATGCAGCGCGAATGTGGGAGGCGGTAATGAGTAAATATAAAGGTTGATGGGTTGATGAATACGTGCATGCGACCCTGAAAGTAAAATGTAAAGTGTAAAAATGTCACGAAAATGAATTAGCAGCTGGATTTTTTTTTTACAACAATGTAGTGATGTGATTGGAAGCGGCGATGGGTAAATAAATGGGTTGATGAGTAAATGAATGCATGGAAACGAAACTGAATGATGGGAAAATGTCAAGAAAAGGGAGATAATAAGAAGATAGATATTTCTTACAGCAATGCAACGAAAATGTGGGAAGCAGCGATAAGTAAATAAATTGATTGACGGGTAGATGATTGCGTAGAAACTGACCCTGAAAGTAAAAAGTAAATTGTAAAAGTGTAACGAAGAAAAGACAATAGGTTAATAGATTTTTTTTACAGCAATGGAACGGGGCTGAGGGAAGCAGCGAAATGTGGGTATATTGGTTGACGGTTGGATTAATGCATGGATACGTGGATGATTGATTGTTTAAGTGTCACGGAGAGAAGATAACAAATAGATAGACTAATTTACAGCAATGGAAGCAGTTCAAGGGCAACAACAAAAAAAACAGGAAACAAAAAAAAAGATACCGTTAAGCACTGTTCCAGCCAATAGATGAATAGATAGATAGATAGATAAACAGGGATAGACAGACACAAACAGAGAGGGAAACTCAAACACACACAAGAATGGAAGGGATTCACAATTTACCTATATTGTTTAAAGGGTAGGATATATATTATTTGAAGATGATATTAATTGCGAAGATATTATGGGTACGAAGCTTGATCTATTGGGACGAAACAATCCTCTTCAGACAGCAACCTTCCTCACTCCCCCCCACCCCGCCCCCACCCCCAGTCTCATAATCAACACAACTCTGCCAAAAGACAACTCCTCCTTCCCCCTTCCTCCCCCCCCCAAAAAAAAAAAAAAAACTTCAAGCATTCACACATAAACACTCATCAAAAGTGCTTAATTGGATGTAAAGTTTGTCCCAAAAGAATTGCGCTGCAGCATCCAATTCTTAAGTTATAATGGTTTGTGTGTGTGTGTGTGTGTGTGTGTGTGTGTGTGTGTGTGTGTGTGTGTGTGTGTGTGTGTGTGTGTGTGTGTGTGTGTGTGTGTGTGTGTGTGTGCAGTTATGGAAGGGTTAGAGGGCTTGAGGATGAGAGGAAGAGAGGAAGAGAAAGGCCTAACAAACATAAAAGGGGAAGGAAGGGAAGGGAGGGAAAGAGAAGGTAAATGGAATGGAAGGGAAGGGAAGAGAAATGGAAGGGAAGGGAAGGTGAGGGAAAGAGAAGGTAAATGGAAAGGAAGGGAAGGGAAGAGAAATGGAAGGGAAGGGAAGAGAAGGGAATGGAAGGGAAGGGGAGGGAAAGAGAAGGTAAATGGAAAGGAAGGGAAGGGAAGAGAAATGGAAGGGAAGGGAAGGAAAGGGAAGGTGAGGGAAAGAGAAGGGAAATGGAAAGGAAAGGAAGGGAAGAGAAAGGAAAGGAAGGAAAGGAAGGGAAGGGAGGAAAGAGGATAAATAGAAAGGAAGGGAAGAGAAGAGAAATGGAAGTGAAGGGAATGGAAAGGAATGGGAGGAAGGGAGGGAGAGGGAAAGAGAAGGGCAATGTAAAGGAAGCGAAGGGAAGATAAATGAATGGATAGGAAAAGGAAAGGAAGGGAAGGGGAGGGAAGGGAAGGGAAGGGAAGGAAAGGGAAGGGAAGGGACTGGAAGGAGAGGGAAATGGAAGGGAAAGGAAAGGGAGGGGAGGAGAGGGAGGGAGGGGGAGGGAAGGGAAACTGCTTGGTGATCAGAATGAACGATTGGCTGATGTATGTATTGCCATCTTTTGTGAGACAGGCACTTTGTGTATGTGTGTGTGTGTGTGTGTGTGTGTGTGTGTTTTGAACGTGTATATTTTCGCTATCAAACAATGCTGGTTTTGAGCGTGTATATTTTCGCTATCAAACAATGCTGGTCCCATATACTCTATCGTTTCATCTGTTTGTATGTCAGTTTGTCTCTTTTTGTTCGTCTGTTTGACTTTAATCTCTTTGCACCTGTTTCATGTCATGTTTTTACTTTCACGTTGTCACTTTTTAATTATTCCTTTTCTTTTGCTTTTACTCTCTCTCTCAATGTTTTTATCCATCACACACTCTCCTCCATCTTGTTTCTCTCTCTCTCTCTCCTATTGGCCGTGGTTCATAAAAGCTTATCCACAGATGTCACCCTCACCAGTTGGAGGAGGAGGAAGAGGAGGAAGAGGAGAAGGGGAAAATGGAGGAGGAGGAGGGCGAGGTGGAAGAGGAGTAGAGAAGGCTGAGGAAGAAAATTAGAACGAGGACGAGAGAGAGAGAGAGAGAGAGAGAGAGAAGAGGAGACCGTATAGAGGAAGAAAGTAGAAGAATAAGTAGAGGACGAGGACGACGAGGAGGAGGAGGAGGAAGGTCGTTCAAAATATAGGAATAGTTGAAAGTGGGTGACAGGGAGCCGCAGATTTTGGCAAGTGGTGGAATGCAATGAAAGCCGCCTTGCTACACTCAGGCTCATAGAAAAATTGAATCTTTGTCTTTATTTTGAGAGGGAAGTGGGATGATGTTATATGTTTGATTAGCTTGTTATCTTCATGGGTTGTTTGGGGTTATGAACTATAGAATGTTTGAGAGAAAAGAAGAAGCAAATTGGATAAGTGAGAGATGAACAGGAAGAATGTAAATAAGTGACAAGATGTATGATTCAGTGTCCATGTAAAAATGAAAAAACAAAAGAGGTATATGAAGAAAAGGATGAGGGAGTAGTGAGTATTTATCAAAAGAGGAGAGTGATAATGATATGCAACTTTGTCTGAGGGGGCGATGTGAGTATGGAGGAAGTGGAAGAATGGAGCAGCTTAAGAAGGTAGGAGAGAAAAAAACAATGAGGTCAGGAAAAGGGAGTGATTGAAAGAAGCAGAGGAAAGAGATGAGTTATATGAGAGGAAAGGTGAAGGTCATATAAACTGAACACGGAGGCAGAGAGAAGAAAAGGTTAACGAGAGAAGGGAGCGAGGATAAAATAGAGAATATATGTATAGAACGGGAATGAGGAACATGGAAAACTGATAAACAAGGAAAGTAAAGAAAAGAAAACACAGGAAAGACAACGAGGGCGTAAATAGGAGAAAAGTAAAGAAGTGGCAATATGCTGAAAGTGGGTAATGGATGGGCACAGATGAAGGAATGAAGCAATAGAAAAGGAAAAATAGGGTAGAGAAACAGAAATATAAAGTGTAGAGTGAAGGATGAAAACTGGAAGGATAAATGGAGAATGAAGAACAGTAATAAGGTGAATAAATTATGAAGTAAACAATGAAAACAAAGGAGAAGGATGGAAATAGAAGGAAGAGGAGGAAAAGAAAGACGCGGTGAAGGTGGAGGAGGAGGAAGGACGAAAAGGAAGAGAAACACAGGAAACAGACAAGTCATGTGTTGCTTATGGCCACTAGAGAGAGAGAGAGAGAGAGAGAGAGAGAGAGAGAGAGCACAGCCAGGCCATCCCGGGGCAGAACTCGCCATCAGCAATATTAGGGGCATTTCACTGTTATGTCTTGGCAGGCAACATAACATCTTGCATAATATTTCTCTTTCTCTGGATATTACCTTCCTCTCTGACGCCATTACCCTGGATATTGCTACTACTACTACTACTACTACTACTACTACTACTACTACTACTACTACTACCATTATGGACGTATTTCTATTTCTTGCTTACAGACTTCCATTATTATTCTCTCAGTGGTGGTATTACTACTCTCACTGGTGCTATTATCCTATTATTTAACACACACACACACACACACACACACACACACACACACACACACACACACACACACACACACACACACACACAAACACACATCTCTCTAGGGCTTTCAGGATGCTTGCAGTGGAATGACCTTGATTTTGCGAGTAAGAGGAGGAGGAGGACGAGCTATGAAAGGCATTGTGAAAGGAACTGAGTGTCAGGGAAGGGCTGGAGGCTGAAGGGCGGAACAGAATTAACCGTGACCTTGCAAGATGTTGGGAAGCCACGCTATATGTTGCCTCTACTACTACTACTACTACTACTACTACTACTACTACTACTACTACTACTACTACTATGACTACTGTTATCTTTGCCATCATCACTCGTCATTGTTTCCCCTCCTACACCTTCCTCTTATACCACACTCATATAATATTCTTTCTTCTACTTTTATTTTCATTTTTATTTTCATTCTTTACGATCTCACTTCTTACTTTTGCCTTCACCGTCGCCTCCACGTCTTCATCTCGCCACAGTCTCACCTGCAAATTAAAAGTACAGAATTAAAACATGAAATAAATCGTGCATAATATTCAGCAATGGATAAAATGTTAAAACGTAATGTGAAAGCTGTATTTTGTTTATAGTAAAGTTTATAGTTTATTTTATAGTAGTTTATAAGCCAGATTCGACACGATTGGTTGGTTGGTTAGTAAGGACCCAAACCAATGCTAACGACTTCAAAAAATTACTTGTATGGTGAATTTAGTGTTCTTGTGTTATGAATTCGATGAAGGAACCCGATCAATCTTTGTATAGTTCTTGGTGCTGCGTCGAAAGCCTTGTCACAGTATGGTTGTTAAGGAAGGTAGCATAGCTTGGCTGGGGAAGTTACGTAGATACTGTATTGGATTAATTTGGAGTTAGTTGTATGTGTTGATAAAGGAAGGATTGACGGGAGTTTATTTACTTACTGTTGAGGAAGAAAAGTATATAAAGAGTTGAAGGGAAAATATGCTGACAATTTGATTAATTTTGCATCAGCGGGATTTTTTTTTTTTTTTTTGTATACTCCGTCCATGGTGATGATGATGATGATGATGATCCATGTGACTTGTTCACAGCGCGTGACGAACCGCCAATAATTTATGTCCAATTCATGCATATTTAATGAGTGCTTATTAGGCCTCTGATATTTAATTATGTAGAAAAATTAATGTGTATTTGTGTGTGTTTGAATACTTACACACACACACACACACACACACACACACACACACACACACACACACACACACATAATGAATGCAACATAAGATGATTAGGACGTAAATATATTTCTATTTGTTTTATCCTGAGATTGACTTGTAGATATTTAATCCTCTTTTCTCTGTTTAATTAATGTGTTTTCTTTTTTAATACCTTTTGTTTTTACTTGTAATTATTTAGCATTATTAGCGTGTATTATAAGGGTAGTAGTAGTAGTAGTAGTAGTAGTAGTAGTAGTAGTAGTAGTAGTAGTAGTAGTAGTAGTAGTAATAGTAGTAGTGAATATCGTCTATGTAATTAAAAATATGTTTTGTTTCAATGTTCGTCTATTTTTATTCATTTAAGGAAGCTTTCAGAGCAGCAAAATGGATTCACGGACCATTTCTATGTGAAAGGTATGTTTATGTGTTGAATATGTTGGTTGATTTTAGTGTGTAGATTTGTGTTGATATTTTTTTTTGTATATGTGTTTTAGCGACCACTTCTGAGCTCCGGTAACGTGAATTTGTGATAGATATATTGATGTAGTCGAACAGAAAGAGCACTGCCGTTGTCTTTGCGTTGTCTGTGTCAGTAGCTGTGAATATGTGGTGGTGGTAATGTGTGTTGCCAGGCGGTTGTCGCTACTCATCAACGCGGGAGACTGTTAATGGCTCTGATACAACTCGTGAATGCGTCTGATGCCACTCTCCTCTTACTTAATCGAGGTAACTGTGGCCTTGCTATTGCTACCAGTGTTGTGTGATCTTTGTCTTTCTGTTTTACCTATTTGTCTTCAAGTATATAGGAACGATGATTGATTTTTGAGAGAGAGAGAGAGAGAGAGAGGCATTATTGTTACCATAAAAAAAAATATTAGCATTGTTTGTTCCGCTCGTAGAAGTAAATTGTCGCATATATGAACCGAAGTTGATAACTCTTCAGCATATATGTTTACTGTTTTCGTAAAGGATTCAAGTTTGAGGCGTTTATTTCATTCTTATTTTTTATTTAGTCTGTCATCCTTCTCCTCTCATACAATAAAATAAATGGATAATAGTAATAACCGAGTAACCTTGAAAATTAAGCAAAACCGACACCATTATACACAAGGGGACTATCTATCTATAAGGGAAAGGGCTAAAAGGAGTATGCTATAGCGGTCTGTTTTTTTATAGCGGGCTTTTTTTTCATTGTTTCTTTTTTTGTGTGTGCCCTTGTGCTTTCTCCTTTTCTGTAAAAAAATGAATAAGTAAGTAAATAAGTAAGTCATGTACACTCACTTATAAACCAACCTCTTCATAAATCTCCTTATCTCTCTTTCTCCCCTCTCTCATTTTCATTATTAGGTTTACGTAATCCATTCAGGAGTGACCCAAAGAATAAAATAACATTACCCCCCGTCTCTCAACTCCCTCCCCCCTCTTCCCCCTCCTCCTCCCCCCCTCACACCCTTCTCGAAACAGCCATTTGCATAATCTCAAAAAATATATTCCATATCATATGCAAATGTTCCTTCTTTCGGGATTTATAATGAAGGAGCATCCCAGCCACTCTTCCTCCTCCTGCTCCTCTTCTTCCTCCTTTTCCCTCTTGGTGTGTACGTCTCCTCCTCCTCCTCCCCCTCCACCTCCTCCTCCCAGCTCGGCGTTGCTTTTCCCTTCCTCATCTTCTTCATTTTCTCTTTTTTATCATGATTGTCTTTATTATTTCTTTATTAATTATTTATTTTCTTTCTGACATATTTTCTCTTTCATTTTCCCTCTTCATATCTTCTTTTCTTTTCTTTCTCCTCCTCCGCCTCCGCCTCCTCCTCCTCCTCCTCCTCCTCCTCCTCCTCCTCCTCCTCCTCCTTGCCTGGCGTTGCTCTTTACTGCCTCACACACTTCATTTTCTCTCATACTTTTAATGTTTTTTTTACTATTGTTGTGTTTATTATCCTCCTCATTTTCCACCTAGCGTAGTTTTTCTTCTGTTTCATTTTCCTTTTTCTTTTGTCTTAGTTTCGTTTCTTTATTGTTATGTTTTACCTTGTCCTCCTCCTCCTCGTCCTCCTCCTCCTCCTCCTCCTCCTGCTACCCCCTTTTGCTTTTTTCTATATCTGTCTTTCATTCTCTGTGTATTTATCTTTTTAATAACCTTCCTACATTTGCTAACTATCTCTTTACATCACTTTTCAATTTTTCTCTTCTTTATATATATGTGCTTTTTTATATATTTTCCTTCTTCTATTTTTCTTCGCTGCCGTCTTTTTTTTCTCTTTCTCTCCTCTTTTTCCTTCTTATTTAATGGCCGTTGTTTTTTTTTATATCGTCTTTTCCTTCTTATTTTACTATCACTGACGCTCTCCTTCGCCTTTCAATTTTGTTTTTGTTTTCCTTTTGTTGTTTTTTCCCTTTTGATATTTTTTCCTCCGAGTTCAATGTGTGTTTTGCTCTCATATTTCCATTCCTCTCTCTGCCCTGCATCTCCACTCACTCCATTCTCATCCATTTCCTCCCTTCTCCTTTGCACCCCATCCATCATCTTCATCCTTCTACACCTCCTCCTCGCCTTAACCTCTTTCACCACTTTCAGAACCTCCTTTCCTCTTCCTCCTCCTCCTCCTCCTCCCTCGCGCCACGAGTTTGAGCTATTTCCTTACCCTCCTCTCATCTTTTTATTCTTGCTCCCTTCTTCTTCTTCCTCTTCTTCCTCCACGCTAGGCTTCTCAGGCATTTCCTCACCCCGCTTTCATCCGTCTAGTTTGTTCCTTCCTCTTACTCCTCTTTCTTCAGCTGTTTCCTCTCTGGCCTTGTCCTCTTTCGCTCTATCCTTTCCTCCTCCTTCGACTCTTCTTCCTTTTCCTCTTCTTTCCATTTCGTCCCATCACCTTTCTAATCTTGCTCCCTCCCTCCTTCTTTTCCTCCTTCCTAGCCATTTCCTTGCCCCTTCCTCCTTCTCCTATTCTTCCTTCTTCTCTTCTTCCTCCTTCACGCCACGGGCCTCAGTTATGTCCTCACACCTCCTTCACCCTCCTCTTCTTATCCTCCTCCTCCTCCTCCTCCTCTCCTTCCTCCTCGTCTTCCTTCTCCTGATCCTTTTCATTCCCACATTTCCGTCGAGTGGTCTGGCTGGCTGGCATGACGTGGAGGAATGCCGTCATCAGCTCTCGAGTGGCTGGGCTGCTGAGAGTGATTAGAGAATTATCCGTGATGAATAAAATGGTTTAGCCGAAGGGACGGTGCCTTGTGGAACCCCTCTCCTTCTCTCGCCCTTCCTTCTCCTTGCGATGTTAATGGAATTGTATTAAACGTCCTGTCTCCTGTTCCAGTGAAGGCTCTTTATTTAGCTGTCAAGTCTTCACGGGCGATGGAGATGTAATGGAGATAGGTGCGTCCTCGTTTGGCAGTTGAGAAGTGCTTTTAATTCGTTCAAGTTTAATGGTTTGCTGATAACGTCTGCCCTGATGTGGAGATAAATGCGTCGATGGCTGACTTGAGAGATAGATAGATAGATGAATAGATAGATAGGTAGATAGAGAGACGGAATGTTTTGCAGTACCCATCAGATAAATTGGATCCTTTTTTTTTTTCTTTTTCCTCTCATGATGTTCCCTAATGATACTACTACTAATAATAACTAACTGACTGACTGGCTGACTGGTACTACTACTACTACTACTACTACTACTACTACTATTACTACAACCACCATCACCACTACCACCACCACCACCACCACACCATCACCACTAAAGCCATCACCACCACCACCACCACCAAAGCCACCACCACCACCACCACCAAAGCCACCACCACCACCACCAAAGCCACCACCACCACCACCAAAGCCACCACCACCACCACCACCACCACCACTACAACCCCCCCCCCCCACCACCACCACCACTACAACCCCCCCCCACCACCACCACCACCACCACTCCTGTTATTGCCGCCGAGGCCGTCGCTCATAATACCATCACAGTTAGAGCCATTTCAAATATTGCTGCTGTTGCATCGAGTAAATTAATTTCTA
Organism: Eriocheir sinensis; assembly: GCF_024679095.1. NCBI lineage: Eukaryota > Metazoa > Arthropoda > Malacostraca > Decapoda > Varunidae > Eriocheir > Eriocheir sinensis. Next base: position 247,019 of record NW_026111217.1, on the reverse strand, counting down.
TATCCATATTAATATTTGGGACATAATTTCATTAAGTGCCGTAAAGGTAATGTTTTCATAGCGGAATATTTCGGCCGCTCGCTTGTTTTTTATTTATTTTTATTTATTTTACGTTACTTTTTATACTTTTTTTTTTTATGGCCGCCATCAACAAACTTACGCACAGTTTTGTTTCCCATTAATTCTTTCCGCCTTTCGATTCTGTTTTTTTTTTTCCTTTTGTTGTTTTTCCTTTTTGATATTTTTTCCCCCGAGTTCAATGGCCGCGAGCGTTGTGGATTTTTCTCCCATATTTTCTTTCTTTTTTCTTGTCATTAATTGATTCACATATTTTTCAGTCAGTAATTTATGCGCGCCGGACCAGTATTAAAAAAAAAAAAATATTTGCCCGCATACCAAAGATGATCACGTGTTTTTTTCTGCTGTTTGTTTTTTTATTTCTGGTCGGCAACTTCGGTGTTTACAAGTGTTTGAATGCGTGTTTGTCCGTTTGTCTTTTATGTTCTTGTTTATTTAAGTGTGTGTTTTTGTTTTTGATTGTTTTTATGTTTGTGTGTCTGTGCTTGTTTCTCTCGTTATTAATACTGTCTGTCTGTTTCTGTATTTTTCCGCTCTTTACTCAATCTCTATTCCATTCAATTTTCTCTCCTTATTTTTCTTCCTCACTCCCTTTATTCACTCATCCTTCGTTCGTTCGTACATTCGTTCATTTCTTCCTCCTTATCTCTCTATCCTTACCGCTGATCCTCATTCATCCTTCCTCTCTTTTATCTCCCCTCCATCCCTCCCTATCTTCCCTCCCTGTCTTTGTTTCTCTCCATCCCTATCATCATCCATCAGTCCATTCAAATCCATTCCTTTTTCTTCCTTTTATCCTTTCTTTCTCCCATCCCACGCATCATTTTCCATCCTTCTTTTCTTCCTATCTGCCTTCCTTCCTTCATTCCTTCCTACTCTCCTTCCTTCTTTCCTTCCTTCCTTCCTTCCTTTCTCCTCTCCCATCCCACGCATCATTTTCCATCCTTCTTCTCTTCCTATCTTCCTTCCTTCCTTTCTTCCTTCCTACTCTCCTTCCTTCTTTCCCTCCTTCTTTCCCTCCTTCCTTCCTTCCTTCCTTCCTTTCTTCCTTCCTACTTTCCTTTCTTTTTTCCTTCCTTCCTTCCTTCCTTCCTTCTTTTCTTCCTTCCTACTTTCCTTCCTTCTTTCCTTCCTTCCTTCCTTTCTTCCTATCACCACATCCGACCCGCCATCTTTCCTTCTTCCTTTCTTCCTCCTCCTCCCTCTTATCATATCCTTCCATCCCACCATCTTTCCTTCCTCCCACTCCGTCATCATCTCGTCTCTCAGCATCCCTCCCTTGCAGCATCTCCTCCCACCTTCTCCTCCTCTCTCTTCCAGCATCTTTCTCATCTCCCGCCCTCCCTCGCAGCCTCCCTCCCGCCGGAACACCCAGCATCCGATACCCACTTTTGTGCGTCGATATACACGTTAATAACACAAGAGGACGGACTGGGGAACAAAAACAGGGGAGGATGAACCGAAAAGAAATGTATATATATTCATCCTGAAACAATGGAGGATCGCGGACAAAGACTTCGGAAGATTCGGACACAATGATTGAGGAGGGACGAATCTCTCTCTCTCTCTCTCTCTCTCTCTCTCTCTCTCTCTCTCTCTCTCTCTCTGTGCTTCATCAGCGGACCAGCCATCTCACTTATTAGGTTTGATAATTGGACGGAGAAACGGGACGGAATATTAAGAGGTCATTTGATGTCATTCGATGGTGTCCGTTACCGAATGTTAATGAAGAAGTAACTTAGGGGGGGAGAGGGAGGGAAAAAAGGGGGGGAGTATAGGAGGGGAGGAAGGGAGTGGTGGGGAGGGGAAGGGAAGGAAGGAGGCATGGGGAAGGGAGGGAAGGAGGTATGGGGAAGGGAAGGAAGTAGGAAGAAGAGGAAAAGAAGGGAGGGAAGCAGGGTTGAAAAAAAACCAGGTTTAAAAATAAAAAAATAAAAAGTTTTTGGGGGGGCTTTTTCGTTTTTTTTTTTTGTTTATTCTTCGTATTGATATGAAAATCTATTTAAATAATCAATTAAAAAGTAGCCAAGGGTAAAACAAAAGGTTTGAAGTGTTATCTGAAGGACAGACACTTGTTTAGGTCCTGTTGATACAGGTTGTTAACTTGTACTGTACAGGAAATGAACGGGTGAGGCTTGACTACCGGTCACTCAGCACTCCTCAGTTCCTCAGTCTTTCCTTGTCGTGAGTGAGAGGATCACACTGTTTAATTGTTGTGCTTAGCGGGGCACCCTGGTGCGGTTAGTAGTTACCCTAATATATATTTAGTATAAATAATACTTATGAGTTAGAGAGAAGAAAAGTAGTGTTGTTTCCTGTGTGTGTGTGTGTTATCACTTTGACCAGAGGTTTTCGACCTGGGGTACGCGTACCCCAGGCGGTACGCCAAGGGTCTGTCAGGGGGTTTGCGCTCCCCACGGGTCGTTAGGGCTAGGGGCCTGGCCGCCCACTGACTTGTACTGTACGCGTACTGGACAGGGAGAGAGGCGCGAGGTGTGGTCGGGCACGCACCACTCGACAGTCGTGAACGGAGAACTGGAGATTGGTGTTGCTGCTTTTTGGCAGGTTGGTCCCTTTGTGGCTACTGCCTTTACTGATACAGTAATGTCGGAATGCTGTGTCGATTTCAGCAACATTATTATCGCAAACTGTGTGGCATTGGCAAGTATAAGATTGAGCCCTGGCTTATTCTTAATGGAAAAGGTTGATGAAATAGAAAACACTATTTTTTCATGTGTACGAAGTGGTGTTGTGCAAAACGATAGCGGCGATGTATAGTTACGATGTAAGATGGCCTTAATTTCAGTGTGATTTGTGGTGTGACTGTGTGATATGGCTGGGTGTAATGTGGAGTATCCGAGTGTGGTTTGGCTTGTTTAAACGTGTCGTAGCGTGGTGGTGGTGTGATGATGTGTCAGGTGTGTCAAAGCAAAAACTAGAACACAAGCAAATAAGATGAAGAAAAAAAACCTGTTTGATGTTATTTATATTTTTTGGGAAGATCTTTATGGATTGTACTTTTTTTGTTATTTCATGTACATATATGAACCTTATTTATCAATGTTTTTTTCCGGGGGGCGACTTTTGGGTGCTTTTTTTTAATGCCAACCCTGGAGGGAAGGAAATTTAGTGAAGGAAAGAAAGAAGTTACGGGGAAGGACGGGTTGGGTAGAGGGGGGGGAGGTGAGGTGTAGAGATCAGTGTCGTCTACGTATTCGGCTTCGTTCTTATGCTGTGGTTTTCATTTTCTTCTCTTCCTTTTTTTGTCCTTCAGTGGCTCTCTCTCTCTCTCTCTCTCTCTCCTTACCCACCCCGAGGGATCAGCTCACGCGTCCCCAGGGGTGCGCGCACCACGCTTTGGGATCCGCTGCTTTAAAGCAACACCTGGAAGAAAATGTGCATTTCTATAGCATATATTAACTTAACAGGTCTACAAAATATGCCTAGAACATTAATAGTGAAACCTCATGTATCAGTTGTAATACCATGGAGGAATAAACAAATAAAGAACTTAAAGAATTAAATAAAATGTAAAAATATTTATTATATTATGCTACATGAATGGCATATACATTATTGAGAGAGAGAGAGAGAGAGAGAGAGAGAGAGAGAGAGAGAGAGAGAGAGAGAGAGAGAGAGAGAGAGAGAGAGAGAGAGAGAGAGAGAGAGAGAGAGAGAGAGATTTCAAGTAGTAAACTGTGCATCCATATCCATATCAAATTCATACAATAACAATTAAGTAAGGCTTCATGAATACTAGGAAAACAAGTACAGATATTTCCTTTCCTTTCAAGAAAAGAAAAAGTTATACATACATGTAATTAGTTTCAACCCCACAATGCTAATCTTCCATCAAATATACAGAGTTGAAATTTACAATATAAATAAAAGTGAATATGTACATACATAAGATACTTAGATACAACTAATATTTTTTTTTGCTGGTAATTGATTGGCGCGTGTGTGTGTGTGTGTGTGTGTGTGTGTGTGTGTGTGTGTGTGTGTGTGTGAAGAATAGAAAGTACGGTACATAATAAAGTCAGAAATGGAAAATTGATTCATTCTCATGGGCATATGTAACTCTGTAATCTTACTTGCATTAGGGTTAGTGCATGAGCAATATATGTGAAACTGGACCCTCAAGTGGTGTTACATTGCTTTGCAGGTGATCAGACCCCTTTCTGCAAATGGAAAAAAAATGCTTCTTATTAGTTATTGACATAGTCTTACATATTTCTTATATTGCACTAACAGTTCTGTTTTCCTCATAATGTCCTGTCTTGAAAAATCAATTACCTTGTTTCATCTAACAAAATTCAGCCTGCAAGTATGAGGAAGACATGAGAATAAAGCAATCCCTGCTTCCGTCATCTTTATCAATCTCTTCAAAGACCATGAAACTATTTGTTCCACCAACGTATCACCTATCACCTATTTTGACGGAATTAGGTTTTGAAAAAAAACTGGAAAGGAAAAGTGGGTGATTGAAAAGAAACGTTAAGAAAAAAATGGAATATTGAAGATAGAAAAGTTACAGGAAAAAAAAATGAGTATAAACATGAAATGGCAAAGGCCTTAAGTGAAAAATGGGAAGTGTAAAAGATAGTAGATATTGAAAAAGTTTTTGGAACATTTAAAGAAGCTGTGTTAATTACAACAAAATAAGTGTTAGGGATGAAAGTGGTGAGGGATGGAAAAAAAAAGGAAATTCATGGTAGACAGAAGAGATAAGGAGGAAAGTAAAAGAGAAAAGAGGACTTTTTAAGAAAACTCAAGAAAGAATTATGGCTGAGCAAGTAAAAAGGGAAAGGAAAAAGAAATAATTATAAAGAATGCAAGATGAAATTAAGACAAGCAATAAAAGAAAGTAAGAAGAGAGTAGCTGAAGACTTTGGAAAAAGACTAAGTGAAAAATATATAGGGCACAAAATCATATTGGAAAGAAGTAAAAAACGAAAGAAATGCAGAAAATATCTCCCCAAGTAAAATAAATGAAGTTATGGATGAGAATGGAATGACGTTAAAAGACGGGGAAGCTGTGAAGGAGAGATGGAGAGAATATTTAAAAAAACTTAACGAATTTTGAGGATGGACATCCAGCAGCTGTAACAGCAGCAGTTTTGAGTAGAGGTAGAGGAGGAGTATATAAAGAAGTATAACATATGAAGCAGTAAATCAAGCAATAAAAAGATTAAAAATGGAAAGGCAGCAGGAATTGATGGAATCACAGCAGAAATGTTGAAGTGTGAAGGAGAGGTAGTTACTGAATGGATGGTCAAGTTCTGTGAAGTGGCATGGGAGGGGGGGTTGCCAGCAGACTGAACAAAAGCCATCATTGTCCCAGTTTACAAGAGGAAGGGCAGGAGAGGGGAGTGTGGGAGCTATAGAGGTTTAAGTCTCCTAAGTATACCCGGAAAGGTATAGAGAGGGTGAAAAGGCTTACAGAAAAGAAAATCTGTGAAGAACAAGGAGGCTTCAGGAAGGGAAGGGGATGTGTGGATCAGATATTTTCCTTCAGGATGATAGTAGAAAAAAAATAATAGCAAAAAGAAAGAAACCATACGCTGCCTTCATGGATTAGGAAAAAGCTTACGACGAGTCGATTGGATTGCATTGTGGGATGTTTTAAAGATTTATGGTGTGGAAGGAAACTGCTTAGTGCAATAAAGTGTTTTTATGAGAATGCATGTGTCAAAATTAGTGGAGAAACAAGTGAACATTTTGATATAAAAGTGGGCTTAAGATAAGGGTGTGTCATGTCACCATGGTTATTCAATATTTATATGGATGGTGTTATGAGAGAAATGAGGGGCATAGTTCAAAGTTGGGGAGTTGGAGTTAAAATGTACGCTGAGGAAGGAAGGGTGCTGAATTCAATCTTATTTGCTTATGACATAGTGCTCATAGCAGAAAATGAAAGTGACCTACAAAATTTGGTCAGTGTTTTTGATAGGGTATGTAAAAGGAGAAAGCTGAAAGTAAATGTCAACAAAAGTAAAGTGATGGTTTGTGAGCAAAGTAGGAGTGAGGTTGTAGATTTTGTATGCCCATATGGAGTGGGAACTGAATATGAAAAAAATGCTAAATAATTTTGAATGGTGAAGAAATGGAGCAGGTCAATGAGTTTAAGTATCTTGATCAGTTATGTGCAAGCATGGTGATACGAAGGGAGAGATAAGAGAAAGGGCATTGCAAGGAAGAAGGGTGGTAGGGTCTTTGGGACGTATCATGAATGGCAGAAGTGTGAGCATGGAGGTAAAGAGGGATTTGAGAAATACAATAATAGTACCAACCCTCACATATGCAAGTGAAACATGGGCCTGGAATGAAAGTCAGAGGTCTAGAGTGCAGGCAGTGGAAATGAGTTATTTGAGGAGTGCATGTGGTGTGAGTAGAATGGATGGAATAAGTAATGGAAGTGTGTATGAACGTTTTGGAATGTGTCACAGGGGTGAAGGGAAGAGGTGTTGAGTGATGGAAGAAGTGAAGTGACACTTTAAAATAGTTTGGTCACATGGAGCAAATGGAGGAGAGTGAGATGACCAGGATGGTGTATGTGAGTGAGATGGAGGGAGTGAATATTAGAGGATGACCTCCAATGAAATGGAGAGAGGATGCAGGAGTACGTTAGGGAGAGGGGGAAAAGATCCTTGAGAAATTTTGAGCAGGCAAGGAGGGAGTGTCTGGATAGAAAAAGATGGAAACTCTTCTGCCATGGCCGTCCCCTGGTAGGAGCTCCTTGGAGCATGCGTCGATGAAATGATGATAAAGATTGACCTTAACCTGTATTTGAGATAATTCGCTGAAGCCTGTGCATATAACACCTGTAAGGGAGGGGTTGGGGGGCAGTGAGATTAGCTTAGGAAGCTGGTTGGAGGTCACGACTCTGGTTTACAACAGTGCAGCCCTACTGTAAAGAAATATTCAATTTTATCTAACTAGTTTTATATAGCACAGCTATCATTTGATGTGAATATGCAGAATGAAACAATTAAGCATTTCCAGTGCATCCCAAATCGTTCTTGCATGAAAGACCTGTGAAATCCAAGCAGAAATGAGCTTTAAAAAAATATTGTTTACATTACATGCTGAGTACCTGCTTTGGGTGAATCTTTGTCGCCTTCGGCGAAATTTATCAGAACATTTGGGGGCCAGGCATCTCGGCAGAAAGCGAGCCTCCTTTGTTTATTGTCTGTGTGCGATATTGGCATCCATCCAATAGTGTTTTCCTCCACCCACAACTCCTGGCTCTAAAGCCATCACCTTTGAACTGCCTACACTCCTGGTAGCGGCATCACCTTTGACCTGTTCATGCTTCTGGTAGTGGCAGTCGTCCACCCAAGGTCTTGGATCATCTCGCACAACAACCTGCAATCATTTGAGGGTGAAGTATAATATGCTGGGAGCGGAAGCCGGTAACCTCACCGAGACACAAACACCTGGCCTTCCTAGTCTTGGAGGGGTGGGGCTGATACATGCATGGCAGGAACTCAGCAAACAATGTAATGTAAATAGATTTTTTTAAGAAGCCCAATTTGGCTTGATTTCACAGGGCTTTCATGCAAGAACGATTATGGATGAGGAAATGCTACCTAATAGCATTTATATTTTTTTCTCATTTACCAATAAATAAAACAATGAGAATGATCAGCTACATTATTACTAATATTAGTATCACTTATTATATTGAAGTGTAATTGTTGAAAGTCCTAAAGAAATACAGATAATTTATGATGATTGAAAAAATACTTGGTAATTCTTTACAAGAACTCGCTACTCCAGTGCCCCCACCCCAAAAACAACCCGGGGAAAGGAGATTGACTGAAATATGGGACTCCCAAATTTACCACCCCAAATCCCTAAAATAGAGTAAATTTTCTACTCCTAAAAGTGTACTGAACTGCGTATATCTGACAGCTTACACTGTACGTCAAGTATATTTAAACTACTCCAACCTGTCTTTACCTAACCAAAACTTGACCCTCCCTCTGCTAGGTTAGGTTAGAATAGATTACAAGACAATATATTAATGGAACTCCCCTTAAACATTTAACTAGGGAATTTTCCCTATCCTAGGGAAATATTTTATGGTAGTTTTGGAGGCCCATTTTTCAGTTAATTTGACTCCGCCTTCACAACCCCAATTCTCCACAGGTTCCTAGGCTTGTCTTGGGGGGTAGGGCGGGGCTGGAATGGCAGAGGGGGAGGCGGATTTCTTGTAAAGAATTACCGAGTAGCTCAAGCTTCGTGGGCCCTGTGACCCAATAGTCGCTGGCTGGCAACTCTGGAATAATACCTCATTAACTGAAGATGGTCACTATAGTAAGAATGGGGAGGGGAAAATGATCAGGGATAGTGATTTCATTTACTTTCCTAAAGTCCACCACAGGTCGAAATGAACCATCCTTTTGGTGGGATAAAAGTGATGAATTCACGGGGAATGTGATTCTTGAATGACTCCTTGAGCAAACATGTCATCCCCTCCCTCTCTTCCTCCCCCCTTCCCATCCCCCTCCCCCCTCGTCTCCACACAGCAGTTTATACATATCCCGGCTGCTCATTATCATTAATACGCAGCCTTGAGTCGGGTCTAATGGCCTCGCATCACAGCCAATTAATTAGGCGGCACAGCTGAAGACAAGTCCCGGACGATAGGCCTTTGTGTCCGCTGCTGCTCTGTCCTCTATTTTACATGTTGTTTTCTTTTATAATATTCCGTCTTTAATCCGAGTTTGTTTTTTCCTAGCGCCACCCGAGAGTTCTTTTCCGCCTGGGTACGTGTGGGAGGGGGATGGGGGGGGGGGTGTAGGGTATGTGTGTGTGGAGCGGGAGGAGGGGGTGTCCTTGTTTTCATCTTATCTCATGTAATTCTCCTCATCTCTTTTTGGGTTCGCTTTTGATTTTTAGGGTATGAAAAGCATTTTTTTTTAATGTATTTTGTTGTTGGGGGGAAAGCTTTATTATCGTTAGTAAGGAACGTTTTAAAATGTCAAGTTTACTTTTTGAATTCTTTAGCATCTTACATATTTTATTCACAGTTTCATTGACGTTGAAATGTTGGTTGCTCGAGAGGTAATTTTCAAGCACTTGCATACTCATTCACCTATCTTCATTATTTTATGTAAATTTGAATATGTTTACATTTGGATTTCCTCCGATTACATTTTCCTTTCTTGAGTCGATAAAGACACTTGTCCAATCAAAAGTATTATTTTTTTAAGCACGTTCTGCATAATATATGAATGCTGTATGATTTTCCCAAGTATATCAAAGTTGTCATGTACACTTCTTCCTGAGATTTAAACCTTTGCTGGAGTGAGGGTTATTAACTCAATATCTTCTTAAGTGTTCTTTTTATAGGAGCAACTTGGCTTTTTTTCATTATTTCATCTTTCCATTAGCCTGTCTCATCTACCAAATTATAGGACAGGGAAATATTGTGCCAAGTTCTAAGGCTGTATTTCATTCCGTTACTTCTACCAATCTCTTCATCCTTGTTTAATATATTTCAATTTTAACTTCTCATACTGTTCCTTTCATTCGGTTAACATCAAAGTGCAATGAATAAAACGAAAGTCGAGATAAAAGTTTAATTCAGAAGGCATTTATTTTTCGTTAAGTGTCGCTTCTTAGTGGCGGGGGTTTTCTGCATCACGAGACAAAGGCATCAAAGCGTGACTGTTTCTTTTGTGCCCGAGAGTTTATTGTTTCATGACGTGTTGATTGGTGGGTCACGAGAGCGTGGGAAAAGTGCATACCTGAGACGCAGACGGGCAAACACACACACACACACACACACACACACACACACACACACACACACACACACACACACACACACACACACACACAAGGTAAAAATAAAAATAAATAGCATAAAAATAAGACAGAAATAAATGGAATAGAGTAAAATAAGGAAAATAAAACTAATTAAACTGAATAAATAAATACATAAATAGATATATAGAGAAAAAATATAAACAAATACATCTAAAAGTGAATGAAATGAACATATAAAAGATAATAACTCTGATATCCTTTGATCTCAACGTCATAAAAAGGAAACAATAAGAAATAAGAATCATGATATTAATAATCGTAATATTAATAAAACGAAGAATAACAAGCTCTTTTAGTAGCTGAGGATAATCTGAAGACTCGCACAATACCTTTAATCTTCTTTTTCGGAGGAGATTTCTACCTGTGAATTATTTTGGGGAACTCGTATTAACGCCGCAGAAAATAAATATAGCGACTTTTCGTCTACTCAGAATAAACGCGAACAATGGCGCTTAAAACTCTCCATTGTAACAAGACCTTTCCCCTCCTCCTTGCTCTGACCCCTCTTCCTTCCCTCCCCTTTTCTCCTCCCAGCACCTCCCCTTTACTTCCCCTCCCTCCTTTTCCTCCCTTCTTCCCTCCTTCCCTTCCCTTCCTCATACGTCTCTTCCTCTCTTCCTCCTTCCCTCCCTCCCTCCTTCCCTCCCTCATCTCCTTTCTCCCATCACACCTTCTCTTGCCCTTTTAATTAGCCTGTAAAGTCACCTGGAAAAATGTCCACACCCTTTTGACACTGATAGAGAGACCTCTTTGTGTGTGTGTGTGTGTGTGTGTGTGTGTGTGTGTGTGTGTGTGTGTGTGTGTGTGTGTGTGTGTGTGTGTGTGTGTGTGTGTGTGTGTGTGTGTGTGTGTGATCGTTGTGTATTCCCTGTCACAACTCTTGCAATTTATCGTAACGGGTGCGATAAATATTTTCTTGTCGTATGTCTTTTTTATAGTAGGATTTTTCATTTTTGTTTAGGTGGCAGGGCAAGGCAGAGAAAACAAAGATATATTAACAGCAGAGGCAGCAAGCAACTCAAGGACAAAACATAAAGAATTAAAAATAGCCAGCTTTACCCTGCTCCTGTAAAAAAAAATAGAATGAGAGAATAGAAAAAGAGAGTCAGTTTCGGATTGATAAAATAATAAGAATGTGTATGAATGACTATGAAAAAAAAACCTTCGACGCGCTGCTTCACTCAAGAGAATAAAGAAGAATACGCAAAAAGAAGTTATCACCTTTTTTTTAGAGAACTATCTTGATATTTCCCTCCTGATAATTAAAATAAGGAGGACATCAAGACTAACTAAAAGATGTTTCAGAGTATTCTAGCAAAAGGGATGAAAGAATTATAATGTTAATTCTTGCATCAGAAAGTTGGACAACATACGAGACTGAGCTTGGGAAAAAAATATTGTGTTTCTTTGAGTCGTGTGAGAAGGGGAGACGCGTGCTTTTAGTAAGTTAAAAGGAACAGTTAGCAACAAAAAGGTAGTACTATTTAAATGATGGATTACATACAGTTGATTATGCAATATGTCTGTCTGTGATGATGCAAAATGCCCTTCTCTTCGCCTCTCAACAATGCTGTATTTAAAAACAAACGGTAATCCAAATGCCAGTAACATGCTTCATCCTTCCGACAGAGACTTACACATTTAAGGGTGAAGGAGACAGACCATTAAACCAAAATATATAAAGTTGAAATTAAATTGTTGTGCCTATTCAAATTAATTCCTGACAGCCAATATCCTTGAGGCACAGACGGCAGACGGACCAATCAAACCATATCCTTCCTCACCTCCTTCTCTTCCTCCTCCTCCTCCTCCTCCTCCTCCTCCTCTTCCTATTCCTCATCATTGCCATCGTCCTTGTCCTTTTGTTCCTCCTCCTCGCCTCCTCCAATTCTCTCACTCTTGCTTCTTCTTCCTATTCCTCCTCTTCGTTCTTCTTTTCTTCCTCTTCCTCGCCTCCACCTCATCTCCCATTGCTCGTCCTCTTTCCTTTCCTCTCCCTCCTCTTCCTGATTCCACTCCTCCTCCTCTTTACCCTGTTCCTCTTTCTCTTCCTCGCTCTTCTCATTCTCCTCCTCCGCCTCTCATGCCCTTTCATCTATCTCCTCCATCTCCTCCTCCTCTTTCATCACCTCCCACGCTTCTTTCTCCTCCTTTATCTCTTCCATTTTGTCCATCACCTCCCACGCCTCCTTCGTCTTCTCCTCCTCCTCCTCCTCCTCCTCCTCCTCCTCCTTGTCACTGCCAGCCAACCGCCCCATCGCGTAGGAGGGTTCAAAGAAGAGTCCAATCATCATGTCCTTGTGCCTCTACGTCCTTCTAACGCCCCCATCCTTGCCCCCCCCCCTCACCCCTCTTCCTGCCCGCCCCCCTCGCCCCCTTGTCTGATCACCTGCTGCCACTGGGTGATAATAAGCGGGGCAAACAGCGGGGGCGGGGTTCCAACCAATCACCTCGTCAGTACTCCAGTTGATGGTTTTAATCTCGGGCAAAAATTGGTTCCTTATTGAAAGAAGACTCGCGTGTGTGTGTGTGTGTGTGTGTGTGTGTGTGTGTGTGTGTGTGTGTGTGTGTGTGTGTGTGTGTGTGTGTGTGTGTGTGTGTGTGTTTGAAGAAGTGAAGAGGAGGGAAGAAATTGTTGGTGGGTTGGTCAGACATTCAAGCAATTACAAGGATACATGTGGAGAAGATAGGAGGGTTTGAGGAGAGAAAAGAGAAGGGAAAAGAGAAGAGAATTGAGAAAAGAGAATGCAAGTGGGGTAGGGACAGGAGACGAGAGGAGAGAAGAGAAAAACAACACAGCGGCAACAACAACGATAACAACAACAAAAATATGTAGAGCCAAAAAAACAAAACAAAAAAAAAACGACACTTCTACCTCTTAAAAACAACTCTTAAATCAAAGTAATTTAAACAACAAAAAAAGAAAAAAAAGAAATCACTCACTCATTCCCGGCTAGGTAAACACACACACACACACACACACACACACACACACACACACACACACACACACACACACACACACACACACACACACACACAGTCTTGCTCGAGCACCCCCATCGACCAGTCAGTCAGTCAGACAGTCAGTCAGTCCTTGGGGCCAGGCTAATCGTCTCATCAATTCCATCCAACCGGTTACTCAGCTAAATCATGCCGTGTTTACAAGCAATGGAGGTGGAGGAGGAGGAGGAGGAGAAGGAGGAGGAGGAGGAGGAGAGATACAAGCAGGGGGCGGATTCTGAAACGAAGTTACGGCGTCGTATCTGCTAAAGGCGCCGCAAGTCCGGCCGTAGCGTTTCCGCTGGTATACTCAAAACACCGTCGCGGCCATTTTGAGGAGAGTTACGGCGCCGCAGGTTAAGGCGGGTGTGGGCCGCCCTAAGTGAGTTACGGCCTCCTCTCCCTGCACGCCTTCGCTGCTACAAGTGGAACATACATCCTTCATACAGGTATGAAATGCATATAAACGATGTTTACGTAGTTATACTACTTATACAACTGTAAGAAGTGAATGACCTACCAGTAAGATGTTTAGTAATACAGTAACTAGGAAGTTTGGTGAAAACTTGTGAGAGGGCTTCCCACTGCCTCTTGCAATGATACATTTTTATTATGCGGAGTTGCAAAGAACTAGTAAGTAGATAGGTATGTTGCCATGTTCCTATGCACTCATACTTTATGGACAGCATCACAATTGAAGACGGAGTAAATATATATGCATTCAGTTTACGCGCACGACACCATTTTCCTCATATTTGCCTTCCTAAATCCTACAGACTTGGGGATGCACCCCCATCCTTCACAACGTAGTATCTTGCACGCGTGGGTGAGCAGGGACATCACTGTGTTGCAAGTGTTGTATATATACCATAGTGCTGATAAATGTTAAAGGTAACTTTTCACAAAAATAGTGTTAGCTTGCATATAGAATACAGCATAGTCTGAGGTTATGAACAAAGGTAGGCTAGGTTTGTGTCAGTGCTATTAGCATTAGTAGCTCCTCTTCCGAAAAGTTCGGCCTCCTTTTCTTCGTAGGGGGCAAGGTAGGGGGTGAGGAGAGAGGCTCCATTGTCGTGAGAGGGTGGGCACCGCGGGAACGCCCGCACTACAGCTAATTTGTGTTTACATCCCGCGATTGGTCGACGCTTCCTATTTGCTGACAAGAACTTGCCCCTGATTGGCCACTAAGACGCGGCCGCCTTGCAGCGGCGCGCGCCCTAAAGTCCCCTTACGGCGGCCTTAAAAAGTTTTGGGTATGGGAAAGGAATGCAGAGATACGGCGCCGTAGCGCGGCCGTAGCCAACGGCGCCTTAGTGAAGTTAGGGCAACGCGCGGGCCTTAACTTACGGCCCTTCTCAGAATCCGCCCCCAGTTATCCTCCCTATTTAACCCATTTCCTCTCTCTCTCTCTCTCTCTCTCTCTCTCTCTCTCTCTCTCTCTCTCTCTCTCTCTCTCTCTCTCTCTCTCTCTCTCTCTCTCTCTCTCTCTCTCTTTCCACCATTTCCTTTTCCCGCGCGCCTCTCTCTCTTTCCCTTCCTCTCCATCGATGCATTCCGATATACACACGTTTATATTTTCGGTGTCTCCTGCCCTGCCGAGGGAGGCCGGGATTAGCGCCTCCACGCGTGCGGGATTCGGCCCAAAATAATGTGAATTGGGTAATGTTTGTGCGCTCACCGTGGCCCAATTTTTCTTTTTTTCTGCGTTCGTCCTCTGATGGAGATTGGATTGAAGTGGGTTGCTTTTATTCCCCCCATTGAATCAGGAAAACTACGCGTGTACCGGTGTGGAAACTACCTGTCTGTCTGTTTGTATGTATGTGTGTGTGTGTCCTACCTGTCTGCCTGCGCTTACTCAGGTCTCATTAAACAGCTTCACAGGTAAGGCTCGTGTACAGCATCCCAACAGCCACCACCAATATGATCTAGCCTTCCCCAGCATCATTCTATACTGCATGAGATGAAAAAAAGGTGGATGTGACTTTCCTGTTTGTTGATTTTTCTTGTATAATTATTTGTATTTATATTTTCCTTGTATATTTGTTGTCGTAACCAGTCTGCAGTTATTAGTATTGACATTGTAGCAAGTATGAAGTTAAGGTATTTCACTTTCGGTCTTTAATGACGTACCTGTGTTCTAAGTCTCGTACGGTGATTAGTGAGCCCTCAGGTGTGTTTATTTGTAGCTATGTGAGATGTCCATTATCATCTTTGCTTATTTCTACTTGTTTTCCGCGGGTTTTCCTTCTCTTGTATATTTGCGTGTCTCTCTGAATGATATTTGTTTGATTATGTGCCTCATGCTAAACACTTAGGTCGTATTATACAACATTTCGTTGCCCAAGAACACGTATTTGACAAGGCTTTCGTAGGAGTTGTGGGCATTTCTAGTACGTAGTAGTTTTATGACCCTGGTGATAGTTTAACCCTTCTTCCGTACCATGACCCTGAAGAAACACTCATAAGAACCTGACTGACCCCTTCTTTGACTTTTAGAAATAGCTGATGTGAGGATCGAAAGTGAATACCGATCTTAATGCCTTTTATCAACACACTCATATATCATCCTTCCCACCTTCCTTCCTCCCCTCTTTCCCCTCTCCTCTCATCACACAAAAAACATAACCTCACTCACAACCCTTCTCTTGTCACCTCCCTTATCTCCGCACCCTCCCTTCCTTCCTCCCCTCTCTCCTCCCTCCTCTCATCACACATAATAACATAACCTCTCTTGCAACCCTTCCCCTCTCCTTCTCACCTCACTCATCTTTGCACCCTCCACTTCCTCTCTCCTTTTCCCCCCAGTCCCCCCACCACATACGATAACCTCACTTGTAACTATCCTTCTCCCCTTCTCACCTCCCTCATCTCCTTCCCTTTCTTTTCCTGTCCCCTCTCCACGTAGGATAACCTCGCTCGTAACATAACCATTCCCTCTCCCTCTCTCACCTCCCTCATCTCCGCACCCTCCCTTTCCTCCTCTCGTTTTCCTCAATCCCCTCTCCACGAAGGATAACCTCGCTCGTATCGTAACCATTCCCTCTCCCTTTCTCACCCCACTCACGACTTATCTTCCTTTCACTCCCATATCCCTTACTGCTCGCGCACCCTCTAATCATCACCATCCCCTTTCACACTCCCTTCACCACACATCTTCCCATAATCCTATCACCTCTTCCTCATTTCCTTCATATTCTGACATTTCCACTTAACCTTTCTATCTCCCCCGTCTTCTTCCCTCACACACTCCCCACCACAGTTTCTACTCGCCCCTCTCACCATCTCATACATCCCTTCCATGCCCTCCTCCTCCTCCTCCTCCTCCTCCTCTTGTTCTACCTATATGTCTCGTTGCAACTGCGGTATCTAACTCCTCCCCCATTTTTGGTCTTATTAGATTGTGACAAAGGCGTGAGTCATCCATATATATTACCAGTGAGTTTTGGTTTTAATCTATCTGTTTTTTGCTTACGTGATTGTGGGGTTGGTTATGGATCTTACGTTATCAATTAAAGTGATTGATCTGATAGAAAGAAAGAAGTATTTGTTTGTTAGAAGGTTAAATGTCGAGAGAGAGAGAGAGAGAGAGAGAGAGAGAGAGAGAGAGAGAGAGAGAGAGAGAGATAGAGTGAGAGTGTGTGTTTGTGTGTGTGTGTGTGTGTGTGTGTGTGTGTGTGTGTGTGTGTGTGTGTGTGTGTGTGTGTGTGTGTGTGTGTGATATCATTCATAAGCCGCTTCTCGAACATATAAATAAAATACGAGAGAATAAATGTAGGTTGATTTTTTTGTAATCTTGTTATAGTCCCGCTTTTTTAATACTATCCGTTAAAACACACGGCTTTAGGAACGGTGAAAGGGGAAAAAGTAAGTAAAATGAAAAGGCTGAGAAATTAATCCAGTTTTGTTTCTCTTCACACTGACCACCTCATCAACGTTAAAAGCGGAAGAATATAAGGAAAAAAAAAGACAGACTGATATGAATCCAACTCCTTATACTTCACCTCTTGCACCCTATATTTATAAGGTTTGTCTACTGTTAAGAGTAATTGAAAAATGATGTGCAAAGGCAATAGATTTATAGAGGGAAGAATAACTAGTGGATAAAAATAATATAAAGGAAGTGAACAGTAGATGCAAAATAAATAAGCAGATGAATATAGAGTGATCGTAAAAAGTGGATAGAAAATATTGTTGATTAAAGTATTATTATGAGAGAATATTTTAATTAACGATTAGAAAAGAAATTATATATATATATATATATATATATATATATATATATATATATATATATATATATATATATATATATATATATATATATATATATATATATATATATATATATATATATATATATATATATATATATATATATATATATATATATATATACAGTTGACAGAATGACGAGATAAAAGATAAATTAATTCGTAAAGGAAACGGTTTGAATTTTAATGAAGGAGGGAGGAAAAAAATAAGGTTGATTAATCAGAGAAATGGAAGGGAAGCAGATGAATAAAAGAATAGAGAATCGTAAAGAGAAAAAGGAAATTAGGTCAATAAAATATGCAAGTTGAAGGAAATGGATAAGGAAACAGAAACAAGAGAATAAAGATAGAAATGAAGAAGGGGTAGAGAAATAAGTTTAGCTGCGGTTAAGAAAAAAAATGGAAAAAAGGTGAAATTAGATAAGAGAAGAGAAGGAGGAAGACAAGGAGGAATGGAGGACGAAGAATAGGTGGAGGAGGAGGAGGAGGAGGAGGAGGAGGAGGAGGAGGGGAAATGCGTGTGTTGTGTAGTAAAGGATAAAAAAAAACTTTGCTGAAGGGTCTTGGATGACGTCAGACTAGCCCCCTCCCTCACCTCCCCTTTCTCTCTCCCCCTCCTCCCCACTCTTCCCTCCCCTCTCTCTCTCTCCCCCTAGTCTCCGTTCTCCCCCCTTCCCCTACTCCGTCGACCCCTAACTCGTCTCAACCCTGCCTAATCCATCCCAACTCTTTCCTAATCCCTTCCCCTGCACCCCTTCCCCCTCCGTCCCCTCTCTGTCCTCCCTCCACCCCAAGGCTTCTCTCTGACCCATATTGTCTCTACTCAAACTCTCCCAAACTCCTTCTCTCCTTCGTCCTGAGTCCTTCCTCCTCCTTCCGTCCTCCTTCCCCCTGCTCCCTCTATCATCGTCCTCCTTTCTTCCTCCTCCAGTCCTCTCAAGGTGATCTGC
Organism: Eriocheir sinensis; assembly: GCF_024679095.1. NCBI lineage: Eukaryota > Metazoa > Arthropoda > Malacostraca > Decapoda > Varunidae > Eriocheir > Eriocheir sinensis. The sequence goes on along the minus strand of NW_026111217.1, from coordinate 228,877 downwards.
GGTAATATATTTTTACTCTAGTATTGCCTGTTTTAAATGCGTTGAATGTGTGTTAATTTTTTCATAACCAGTTTTTCTCTTCTGCGTCCCAGTGAATGTTTTTTTTGCTACGGTAATGGAAGAAAGAAAAGAAAAGAAATACCGTCAATATCCTGAGCTTGCAGAGAAAATATGAGCTGCATAAAAGAAATTCGACTTCATGTTTATATTTGGCTTGGCACTTGTTAATAAAATGCCAAATAATAGTGCTGAGATTAAATTACACGATCGAATGAAAATTAATACACTAAATTAGGTGACTTGGACTACGTTTCCCATCCTTCATTAGCAGGCTTGGATGGCAGGCCTTTCTAACACCAGCAGCAACGACGGGTAACTTGTCTCTCCATACTATTTTTGTTTATTGTTTATGGTTGATCAGGTTAATTATAAGGTGCGTTACTCTGGTCATTGTTAATATATAGGTTAATTAGATGACCCACACCTCTGATAATATAAGTAATGGCGGGTAACTTCTCTCCATTGTTGTTGTTTTTTCCTTTATTAGTTATGGTTCAACAAGTGCACCAGAAAGCTATTTACTCACCCTAAAAGGAGCAGCAAATAGATAAATGAGTATAGTAATTTCGTTACTCTTGTCAGTATAGAAAGACCAGTTAATGACCTAGTATACTCTTTAATGCGTCCTTGTTTGAATTATCTTGCGTCGTCTTTGTCTGTCTGTTTAATTATTGCTTTCCTGCTTTCGTATTGTTGTTCTCTTTTGGGCACGATTCGCTTCCTGTGTTTCGTTATGTGCTATTTTGCTTTTCTTCCTTTCTCCCGTCTCGCTGGCTTTGTATCATCAGGCGGGGTTTTGCTATTCCCTCAAGGTTTATACTCAGCAGGAGCGTCTGTCTGTATGTCTGTCTGTCTGTAAAGGAGGCAGCTCAAGGGCAAAAATAAATAAAGCAAAAAAGCCCACTAACCACAGCTCCTAGAAAAAAAATAGAAATGAATGTCTGTCTGTCTGTCTATCCGTCTGTTTGTCTGTTGTTTCCTTCTTGCATCATCTGAAAGATATATTATGTGTGTGTCTGCGTCTGAGAAAGGGCAAAGTAAGGCTCAGTAAGGCTCAGTAAGACCAAACAAATGAATCGGCTTTGTGTTTACGAAAGGCATTTGTTATTTTATTTCTATTTTACGCCAAATTAGTGTGAGTGGAAGGAAGATCTTCTTACCTCCGGGGCATTTGTCGGCATCATTCACGTAATACACCCTTTTTTAGACGAGGGAGAAGAGAGTTTGAGGAGAACGGAGAGAAGAAATAGAGAAAGACGAGAGAGTAGAGAAGAAAGGTGGGCGGGAAGAGATGGATGAGAGAGGTGAAGAGAAATGGATGAGAAAGGAAAGCTGAGAGATGGAGAAAAGAGAGAAGAGAAGAGAGACCGATGTGAGATGAAAGAAGAGATATAGAAAAGAGAGGAGAGAGATGAAGGTGAGAGACAGCCCCCAAGAACCAGGTACACGTCATATCTCTTTTATCTATTTTTCCTGTGAGCAAATATGAAGAAGATATATAAACATTTTTCCAACTGGCCGTGCTGATTCATTACCGGGAATTATATGCAACGGCGAAAATATATGCAGCTCCATGAAACTTATTATTATTAATATTAGCAAACGTATTATCCTGGAAAACGAAAACAAAACAAATGCGACGATTGAGCGTGTGCAAATTTTGGGGGATATTTTTTTATTTTTTATTAATATAACAGATGGAGGTGGACATTCATATGCTTTGGATGAATGTTCCTTTTCTTCATAACTTTCTTTTCTCCTGTGCTTTCTCATGGTGATAAAAAAAAAAACCCTCGGTAATATTAGACCGGCAAAAAAACGGCAAAAAAAAATAAATTAAAAGTCCCGCCAATATCCTGTGCGTGCAAAGAAAATGGGAGTTGTCTTACATATAAATGCCAACCGTAGGGCGAAGTAGGTCTCGGTGCTCCCTCATGGAATGTTTAATAGTTGCATTGAGAGAGACGCTAGAGTAGAGAAGAAAGGTGGATGAGAAGAGATGGATGAGAGACGATCGAAGAGAAATGGATGAGAGAGGAGAGAAGAGATGGATGAGAGAGAAGAGAAGAGATGGATGAGAGAGAAGAGAAGAGATGGATGAGAGAGAAGGGAAGATAAATGGATGAGCGAGGAGAAAAGAGAAATGGATGAGGAAGGAAATAGCAGAGAGATGGGAAGAAAGTACACGATAAAATATAAAATAAATTCACTAAACAAACTTCCTTCTACTAAAGACTTCCTTGCCACGTCTTTCTTCATTCACAAACAGGGTCATTAATAACCAAAGAAACAATCAAAGACATATTTTTCTGCTCCATTTGATGATTAAGAGCAATTGTTTTAAGTGACGCATCTTCACCTAAGTAATTAATCACTTTCGCATTTACCTGACAAGACCACTCAATTAATAACGAGAGAAATTACTAAGGGCGTTCCAGCTAGTAAGTTTTCTTTGTCATTCTGCTTATTGATGAGGACGTGGCTGAGTGGTTAGCGTGCCGTCGCCAAGACTAGGCAGGCAGACACACACACACACACACACACGCACACAAGACCCCACCCCACCCCATCCTATGCCTGCCTCAAAGAACCCCCCATCCACCACCACCACGCCCCCCATCCCTCCCCCCATCACCACCACCCTCACACAAAAGAAGAAGAATGAGGTAAAGGACAACAGCAGTAACAAAAAGCAAGGACACGCTCATCAAAAGAGCCTCGAAAAAAGAATCACACAGAATAATACTCTGAATGAAATCCTGTATAACCAATGGCAAGTAATTAAAGGGAGGCCGCCCTGAATACGGCATCTCTCTCTCTCTCTCTCTCTCTCTCTCTCTCTCTCTCTCTCTCTCTCTCTCTCTCTCTCTCTCTCTCTCTCTCTCTCTCTCTCTCTCTCTCTCTCTCTCTCTCTCTCTCTCTCTCTCTCTCTCTCTCTCTCTCTCTCTCTCTCTCTCTCTCTCTCTCTCTCTCTCTCTCTCTCTCTCTCTCTCTCTCTCTCTCTCTCTCTCTCTCTTTTATTTATTTAAACTGACGATTCTATAGTTACACAACAGATTTGCATTTCGCCGACGACACTTTATGCGATCGTTCGATTAGCATATGTTTCTCTGTGCACTTTTTAGGGCTTAAAATGTCACTTTTTTCTCGTGCATTATTTTAAAAGCCCTTTACACTTGCTCACTGTGTATTTAGCATCACTAGTGGCGTGGGGCATGTTCTTCGCCACCTGTGAGCAGCCACTTTTACCTGCTTGGTGGACATTTCCCTCACTGTTTGCCCTGCTGCAGTGAATGTGTTCCACAGGTGGGACACCCTGGAGGTGAAGGTCCGTTGGTGCTGGCTGGCGCGTGACCTCGGCACCCCGACCTGCTCGTGGCTGGAGAGTACCGTTCTCGTATCTCTCACAGCCTCTCGCGGGGGGAGCCTCAGTCTCGCCAGGTGTGGTACTCCTTGTACCTGGGCCTTGTGGAACACCACCAGCGCAGCGACGTCCCGGCGGTGCTCCAGAGTGTCTAGATGTATAATGTCCTGAGGGGGCGGCTGGGGGTTGTTCTCCTGTAACAGTCGCTGCACCCGTCGCTCCACCTTGTCCAGTCTCTGCAGGTGTGTGGCAGCGCTGGACATCCAGGTCAGAGCTCCGTACTCCAGGTAGGATCTTACCTGGGCCTTGTAGAGGAGCATAATTCCTCGCTTGTCGAGGAAATTAGCCACTCTACGAAGGGCAGAGACACGTAGGGAGGCTTGGTGGGCGACGTGTTTCAGGTGGCGGTCGAAGCGCAGCTCTCGGTCCAAGTCCACTCCGAGGATCCTGACGTAATCCTGGAGCGGGAGGGTGACGGAGCCAAACATCACCCTTCCTTCGACAGCTTGTGTGGCTGCCGGGGACCGAGAGATCACCATCGCCTGAGTCTTCTCAGGAGCAAAGTTCACCTGCCAGCGCTCCCCCCACTCCCGTATCAAGCGTAGCTGCTGTTTGACGTCAGCAATCGCTTGCTGGCTGTCTTGGCGTGAGTAAGAGAGGGAGAGCGTGCAGTCGTCAGCATATGCAGAGATTGCTGGCAGGCTCCTGAGAAGGTCGTCGATGTACAGGTTTCAGAGGGCAAGACTCAGCACAGATCCCTGATGGACTGAGGTACCCACTGGGAGGTCCTTGGATTGCTGCTCGCCGACGTCGATGTGAAGGCTTCTTCTCCGAAGGTAGTCGCTCATCAGCATCAGCAGGTGTCCTTGGATGCCTTTGGCACGAAGCTTCTCCAGCAAGGTGGTGTGCCACACCCGGTCAAAAGCACCCGCGATGTCGAGAGCGACGACAATGGTATCCAGGCCGGTGTCTAGTGAGTCCTGCCAATCCCTGGGAAGGAACAGCAGGAGATCTGAAGTGGAGCAGCCAGATCTGAACCCAAACTGCTGGTTAGTGATGAGGGCGTTCTCGAGGTGGCGGGTGATGGCCTCCACCACTATTCTCTCGAAGATTTTTCCAACTACAGACAGGAGGGAGATAGGCCTGTAGTTGGCAGGGTCAGATCTGGCCCGCTTTTTGTGAACCGGCACCACGCGAGCCTCCTTCCATATAGAGGGCCAGGTGTTCTCCCGGACACAGGCCCCGAACACCTCCGAGAGGGGTCCTGCCAGCTCACTGGAGCAGTGACGCAGCACATGTGGGCTAACGATGTCAGGACCAGTGGCCTTCCTGACGTCCACCGCTCTTAGAAGGCGCTCCACTTGCTCCCAGTGTACCGAAACCTCTGTCAGGGTCTGGTTGCATTCCTGTGGCAGTTGTGGTGGAGGTCTGGTGGGGTCGGCGACGGACATCTTGGCAGAGAAAAGGTCAGCCAGGAGCTCTGCCTTCTCCCTGCTGCTGGTGGCTGTGGTGCCGTCCTGCTTGGTGAGGGGAGGGATTGTTTCTTGGTGGCTGCTGCCTTGCTTTTCCTTAACAAGGGTCCACCAGGTTTTGCTGCCCACCCCTGGCCCGCACAGCTTGGCGCGGAGGTCTCTTTCCCACCTCCGTTTCGCCCATTTACTGGTGGCCACCATATTGTTGCACGCTGCTCGATGCAGGGCTTTGTTGCGGCGGGTTGGGCTCCTTTTGTAGCGGAGCCACGCAGAATATTTTCTTTCTGCAGCAAGGCGGCAGCGGTAACCAAACCAGGGCTGATCGGTGGGCTTGGAGGTGTACTGACGGTGTGGAATGTGCTCTCGTTGGAGAGCTTTGAGACGTTCAGTAAAGGCCTTCGCCATGGGCTCTGCTCGCCCAGACAGAAGGGTGTGCCAGTCTGTTTGCTGCAGGTCTCTTTTAAGGGAGGGCCAGTCAGCTCTGTCCCACAGCCAGATAGTGTGGGAAGTGGCCTCATTTCGCGCCACGCCCACGTCTGCTCGGGTCAGGATGGCGTGGTGGTCAGAGCTGCCTACCGGCCCAAGCTGTTGGCACGTGACCCTGCCCTCTCCCAGGTCCGAGATAGCGGGATCCAGCGTTCCGCCTCGCTCATGGGTCGGGAAGGTGACATGATCTGTCAGACCCTGCACCGTTAGGAGATTCTCGTAGGCGGCTCCCTCCATGTGCTGGTTTAAGTCGCCCACGATTAGGACATGCCTGCAGCGATGGCGAGTCAGCAGGTCGTCCATTTGCTCCGTCAGAAAATCCAGGGGGGCAGGCCCTTGCCTTGGGGGGCGGTACATGGCACACAGGAGGAGGGCAGTGCCATCTGTCAGAATTACTTTGAGAAACACCGCCTCTGTCGTGGGTGGTGTCTCTACTTCAAGTCTCTGGGCCTGCACTCCTTCCTTGAGGCACACTGCCACACCGCCGCCTTGTCTTCCCTGCCGGTCTCTCCTGATCCAGTGGGCGTAGCCTGGAATCCTGCCGAAGGATAACTCCACCTCACTGTTGAGCCACGTTTCAGTCACCACAGCTATGTCCACGCGGTGCCTCAGGACAAAGCTATGGGTCAGGTCCCCGATGTTGGTGCGGAGGCCTCGCACGTTGGCGGAGAGAAGCACCAGCTGGTGACGAGTCCTCGGCGTGTCTGCCATCCTACCTGAGTTGGTGATGGGTGCTGGAGCTACTCAGGTAGGAGGGAGGGTCGACCACTGCCAGCCAGGTGTATGGCCCCAGGAAGGAGGCTGTGGCGCGATGTGTGAGGGTCCCGGTGGAGGGGGCAGGTGACTGGAGACAGGCTGCCTAACCTCAGCAATCACACGTCTGAGGAGGTGTTCTTGCCTCTCGTCTGCAGCCCTCGCGTGACACTCCTCTGCTGCGTGTCCCCGACGGGAGCAGTAGTCACACACCTTGTCGCGGCGTCGAGGAGCGGGTTGGTGTCCGTGGGTGGGTCGGCTGTGGTGGCCTTGTCTGGCCGGGTGACGACGAGGTGGGGGAGGCGTCTGCCGAGAGGAACCGCGGTGAGCAGCGTTTGATGGGTGTCTCTCCGCCTCCTGCTGCTGCCTCCTGTTTGCTCCTCGCCACCTCTGCGGTTGTCGGTTGGAGTGTACTCCCCGGACGTTGTCTCGACTGTTCCCTCTTCTTGTTGCGCCCTCAGCGTCACCGGCACTAGGGCGGGAGCGAGGGGAGCCGCGGTTGTTGTCGTTGCTGCTGCTGGCGTCTGTGTCCTCGCGCTCGCTGGCCTGAGCTGCGCCTCCGCTCGCGGTGCTGGTAGTGGCGGTGGTGTCGTCGGAGGTTGTGGAGGTGTTGCTGCTGTCCGAGCCAATGGCGACTTCGACGCTTGGTGAGGGAGGCAAGCAGTCCACGAGTTTGGCGAGTTGCGTGGCCTGCCTGACGTCCACCAGCTTCGCCAGGAGAGTTCAGCACACTTCCCCCAGTCTGTGTCAATCTTGCTGGGTAGTGCACTCGTGGCGATGTTGGCAATTTGTGGGTGATTTTGCTCCAACTCAGAGGTTTCGATCTGTTCAAGGAGACTTAGAGTTTTTGCTATGACGACTTTTTGATTCAGGACAAGCTTTTTTTCCTCCTTGTATCTTGTTATGATTAGTTTCTGCCTCTGAGTCTCTTGCTGGAGCTGAACGAGACGCCTTGCGAGCTCCTCCTTGCTGGAGGAAGCAATGAGATGCTGTACGATGTTTTCTGGCTCTTCCACCTGCACGTCTTGTTCGCCTTGTTCATCTACGTTCTCGTGGTTGGCTTCCTCGGGCTCCGAGATGGTGGTTGAGGCCACCTCGTAAGTCACCGGCCGGGAGAAGCCGCGGGCACGCCTTAGTTCAGTTGTCTGGGAGCAGCAGAACTCGGCGTCTGAGAAACACTCACGGCACACAGAGTTGGGGCAGTTTTCCCCGGTGCAGGGCGTTACAGGCTTGTCTCGTGTAGAGTAGCTGCAGATGCAGCAGTATCTAGCGCCAGGAAAGCCTGCTAGGCCGGCCCAGGCAATTTTGCTGTGTGGAGGGATAGAGCCAGCCATGTGCGTGCGAGATGGTAAGATGTGGGAGAGGTCAGGTCAGGGTGGGGCCACGTAGGAGGGTGGCCGCACTAATCTCCTGTGGAACGCAGTGCAGCTGTGGAGGGGGTGGAGAGGACGTCCCAGGGGATTTAAATCCTCTGAGCGTATGGGGTCTCTCTCTCTCTCTCTCTCTCTCTCTCTCTCTCTCTCTCTCTCTCTCTCTCTCTCTCTCTCTCTCTCTCTCTCTCTCTCTCTCTCTCTCTCTCTCTCTCTCTCTCTCTCTCTCTCTCTCTCTCTCTCTCTCTCTCTCTCTCTCTCTCTCTCTCTCTCTCTCTCTCTCTCTCTCTCTCTCTCTCTCTCTCTCTCTCTCTCTCTCTCTCTCCATTCAGGGACGGCAAATCAATAGGAGGCAAATAACAAAAGATTACTTGATTAGCGGACCGATGCAGGGGGAACAGAGGAAGGGAGAGGAGCAGGCAGGCAGGGAGGCAGGCAGAGAGAGACAGAATAGGAAGGCAGGTAGATGGGTAGATATATTGGTAGGTAGGTGAGGTAATTGTGGTAGTACTAGTGGTGGTGGTGGTAGTGGTGGTGATGTTAGTGATGGTGATATGGAAAAAGTATATTGAGAGAGAGAGAGAGAGAGAAGAGAGAAGAGTGACAAATTTATTACGCACTCACAGGCAAACACAGGCGCAGTTGAAACAGATTGCCAAGCGGAAAAAAAACATATAACATTCGTGTGTATAGAAATAGAATAAAAAAAAGCAACTGATTGATCTGTATGTTTAAGTTCCGAGTATTAATGACTTTTTACAAATAGCTACCGTGCCCGTTATATAGATCCATGCGTACATACATACATACATACATACATACATACACACAATACGACCAATCGGAAACAAACAAAAATACAAAGAAAAATATTGCGAGGAAACGTCCGCTGCGTGTGTTTGTGTGTTTTTTTTTGTGTGTGTGTGTCCTTGACTCTTGCAATTAGCTTAACGTAATAAAACTCATAAACTTTGCTAAACTTGGCCGACTTTTTAGCCTTGAAGTTAGTAATGACGGCGGTAGTGTTTGCTGGGATCACGTCAGCGAGTATTATAAGATATTTGGTGATTCTCATATGCATTCTCGTTTATTTTCAAGATTTTTTCCTTCTTATCATTAATATTACCTTTTTGATACTTTCTACTACTATTACAATTACTACTTCTTCTTTTGTTATGACTCTTTTCACACTAGTTCATATAGGGTCAGTGTTTGGGGTCGTGGGTTAGTGTTGAAGATTGGATCCCCTTTCCTGGCGTTAAGCGGAGACACTGGGGCTCGAACCTCCTTTCCTGATATTTTCTACTACTATTGCAATTACGTATTCTTCTTTTGTTATGACTCTTTTCACTCTAGTTCATATAGGGTCAGTGTTTGGGGTCGTGGGTTAGTTCGGTATTCTCAGACTCCTCCACTTCCCATCAACTATTTCCAGAGGCAGAAAAGGAGATCAATCGGGTTCTCATGGGTGTTGTTTCACGTTCATGGTAGAGAAGAAGCGTCAAACCGGTCAGACTACCACCAGGGTCATTAAACTACCCAATTGAAATGCCCCAAAATGCCTAAGAAAGCCTTGTTAACCCAGTGACTCGGATTTCCTACAAGAAGACCTCACCAAGCTACAGGAATGGAGCAAAAAGTGGCTGCTATAATTCAATGAAGAAAAATGTAAAGGCATGCATCTTGGGAGGGGAAATTCAGCACACCAATACCACATGGGAAACACTCCACTATCTACCACAGACCCAGAGAAAGGCCTGGGACTGAATTTTACCAGGCTACCAGTGAAGGGGAAATACGTGACAATCGCAGCGGACGGGTTAAGAATACGACCCTTAGTGTTGAAGATCGGATCCCCTTCGTGGCGTTACGCGGAGAATCTGGGGCTCGAACCTCCTCTCCTTGGATCTTAACACCTTAATCGACTAGTCCACAGCCCTCCCCACTCTTCAACCACTACTACAACTAAAAATAAAAATAATTGACTGTATTAACTTTACAATAAGAGGATTTAAGCTCAGTAACAGGAAGATAGTGTAAGTATCGCTCACCTATCCTCAGTAATTGGAAATGTTGGCGAATAAAAGTGATAGATGTAGCCTTGATTTGTGGCAGGAACGGAATAGAAGCAATCATGGTCTTCTCTGCGGGCACCAGCAAAGAGAAATGCCCGGATGCAGGCTTTATTTTTTTTTACAGCGAAGGAGACAGCACAAGGGCACAGAAAAAGGAAACAACAGTAAAAAAAGCCCGCTACTCGCTCGTTGGTATTTAAATATAAAGTAAGGCACCCTTCCCCACCCTTCTACACACGCATAACTTCATTTTTTAACAGAATTCAATAATTGTTTTGGCTATATATATATTTTATCACCAATCTACTCACCCGTTATCACTTCGTATTTTTTTCCACAATTTCTATTAGTTCATATTTCTTTTACAGTCTATATTTGCTATTCGTTTAAGCTATCTTCATTCTCATCCTTCTTGCACCTTTTTGTAATTCATCTTTTTATATTCACCCAAATATTGCTTCTTTTTTTATGCTATTTTTCACTCTCAACTTGTCTTTCTCTACCTCTTTTATTCTCATCCTTCTTGCCCCTTTTTGTAATTCATCTTTGACTCACCCTAATTTTGCTTCTTTTTTAAGCTTTTGATCACTCTCCACCTATCTTTCTCCACCTCTTTTTTTTTATCTATTTCATCTTTCTCATATACCCTGCGTGCGTTCCTTTTTCAGCTTTCAACTCTTCATTTTTCCCTTTCCGCCTTTTTATACTTCATCCTTTTCCCATCCGCTTTTATCCTGCTCCTTTTTTTAAAACTTCATTCCATTCGTCACATCCTCTCGGACTTTTTCTTGTAGTTCATCCTTTTTGTTTCTTTTCTTCCTTAACAGTGCATCCTTTTTTTTCAGCCATCAAGAACTCTCCTTTTACAGTTTTTACCATTTTTGGAACTTAATCTTTCTCATCCAACCTAATTTTAATCTTTCTCATCCAACCTAATTTTAGTCTTTCTCATCTAACCTAATTTTAATCTTTCTCATCCAACCTAAATTTGCTTCTTCTCTCAGCTATCAAATATTCTTCACCTGTCTTTCTCTGCCTATTTTTGTTGCTAATATTTTCTCCTCCACTCTTACCTGTGTTTTCTTCCCTTTTCACCACTCATCAATTCTCCACTTATCTTTTCTGCCTTCTTTTCCTAACTGTATACACAAAGTCCGACACATATTGGTCCGGAACGCGCTAACTCGCTCACCTCACATTGCCTACGATCATGCAATTGACTTACATAGTGAACATTAATCTATGCGGAAACATGCGATCTCATAACGTTTCAATTGGCATCACTTACACGCTTTCCCATATCCGTTCATCGGCCTTTCTTTTTCCACATGTAGCAGCGAATGACTATCGATGTATTTTTTGTGTGAAGCCCAAAAACATGCATAATAAACAAATACCATTAACCGTGAATTAAATGAATGGAGAATAATGCGTGGGATGAATTGTCGAAATAAATGGATGACAATTTGTGGTGATTAATATTTTTTTGTGTGTGGTGGTGGGCAACAAAAGAGTGTTTTAGACAATTACAATTAGTGGCATATTTTTAGCGCCGAGTGTCGAAATGCAGCGCGAATGTGGGAGGCGGTAACGAGTAAATATAAAGGTTGATGGGTTGATGAATACGTGCATGCGACCCTGAAAGTAAAATGTAAAGTGTAAAATGTCACGAAAATGAATTAACAGCTGGATTTTTTTACAACAATGTAGTGATGTGATTGGAAGCGGCGATGGGTAAATAAATGGGTTGATGAGTAAATGAATGCATGGAAACAGAAACTGAATGATGGGAAAATGTCAAGAAAAGGGAGATAATAAGAAGATAGATTTTTTTACAGCAATGCAACGGTAATGTGTGAAGCGTTGATGAGTAAATAAATAGGTTGATGGATTGATGAATTCGTGCATGCGACCTTGAAAGTAAAATGTGAAGTGTGAAAATGTCAAGAAAAGAAATTAACAGCTGGATTTGTTTTTACAGCAATGTGGTGATGTGATTGGAAGCGGCTATGGGTAAATAAATAGGTTGATGAGTAGATGAATGCATGGAAACGAAGCTGAATGATGGGAAAGTGTCAAGAAAAGAGAGATAATAGGTAAATAGATAGATATTTTTTACAGCAATGCAACGAAAATGTGGGAAGCAGCGATAAGTAAATAAATTGATTGACGGGTAGATGATTGCGTAGAAACTGACCCTGAAAGTAAAAAGTAAATTGTAAAAGTGTAACGAAGAAAAGACAATAGGTTAATAGATTTGTTTTACAGCAATGGAACGGGGCTGAGGGAAGCAGCGAAATGTGGGTATATTGGTTGACGGTTGGATTAATGCATGGATACGTGGATGATTGATTGTTTAAGTGTCACGGAGAGAAGATAACAAATAGATAGACTAATTTACAGCAATGGAAGCAGTTCAAGGGCAACAAAAAAAAAAAAGGAAACAAAAAAAAAATATACCGTTAAGCACTGTTCCAGCCAATAGATGAATAGATAGATAGATAGATAAACAGGGATAGACAGACACAAACAGAGAGAGAAACACAAACACACACAAGAAAGGAAGGGATTCACAATTTACCTATATTGTTTAAAGGGTAGGATATATATTATTTGAAGATGATATTAATTGCGAAGATATTATGGGTACGAAGCTTGATCTATTGGGACGAGACAATCCCCTTCAGACAGCAACCCCCTTCCTCCACTCCCCCCAGGCTCATAATCAAAACAACTCTGCCAAAAGACAACTCCTCCTTCCCCCTTCCTTCCCCCCCCAAAAAAAAAAAAACTTCAAGCATTCACACATAAACACTCATCAAAAGTGCTTAATTGGTTGTAAAGTTTGTCCCAAAAGAATTGTGCTGCAGCATCCAATTCTTAAGTTATAATGGTTTGTGTGTGTGTGTGTGTGTGTGTGTGTGTGTGTGTGTGTGTGTGTGTGTGTGTGTGTGTGTGTGTGTGTGTGTGTGTGTGTGTGCGTGTGTGCAGTTATGGAAGGGTTAGAGGGCTTGAGGATGAGAGGAAGAGAGGAAGAGAAAGGCCTAACAAACATAAAAGGGGAAGGAAGGGAAGGGAGGGAAAGAGAAGGTAAAATGGAATGGAAAGGAAAGGAAGAGAAATGGAAGGGAAGGGAAGGTGAGGGAAAGAGAAGGTAAATGGAAAGGAAGGGAAGGGAAGAGAAATGGAAGGGAAGGGAAGAGAAGGGAATGGAAGGGAAGGGGAGGGAAAGAGAAGGTAAATGGAAAGGAAGGGAAGGGAAGAGAAATGGAAGGGAAGGGAAGGAAAGGGAAGGTGAGGGAAAGAGAAGGGAAATGGAAAGGAAAGGAAGGGAAGAGAAATGGAAGGGAAGGGAAAGGAAGGGAAGGGGAGGGAAAGAGAGGATAAATGGAAAGGAAGGGAAGAGAAGAGAAATGGAAGTGAAGGGAATGGAAAGGAATGGGAGGAAGGGAAGAGGAGGGAAAGAGAAGGGCAATGTAAAGGAAGCGAAGGGAGGATAAAGGAATGGGAAGGGAAAGGAAAGGAAGGGAAGGGGAGGGAAGGGAAGGGAAGGAAAGGGAAGGGAAGGGACTGGAAGGAGAGGGAAATGGAAGGGAAAGGAAAGGGAGGGGAGGAGAGGGGAGGGGAGGGGAAGGGAAGGGAAAATGCTTGGTGATCAGAATGAACGATTGGCTGATGTATGTATTGCCATCTTTTGTGAGACAGGCACTTTGTGTATGTGTGTGTGTGTGTGTGTGTGTGTGTGTGTGTGTGTTTTGAACGTGTATATTTTCGCTATCAAACAATGCTGGTTTTGAACGTGTATATTTTCGCTATCAAACAATGCTGGTCCCATATACTCTATCGTTTCATCTGTTTGTATGTCAGTTTGTCTCTTTTTGTTCGTCTGTTTGACTTTAATCTCTTTGCACCTGTTTCATGTCATGTTTCTTTACCTTTCACGTTGTCACACTTTTTAATTATTCCTTTTTATTTTCCTTTTACTCTTTCTACTTCAATGGTTTTTTTTTTATCCATCACACACACACTCTCCTTCCATCTTATACTCCTTTTGTTTTCTCTCTCTCTCTCTCTCTCTCTCTCTCTCTCTCTCTCTCTCTCTCTCTCTCTCTCTCTCTCTCTCTCTCTCTCTCTCTCTCTCTCTCTCTCTCTCTCTCTCTCTCTCTCTCTCTCTCTCAGCTCTGTGGCCGTGGGTTCGTAATAGCTTATCCACAGATGTCACCCTCACCAGTTGGAGGAGGAGGAAGAGGAGGAAGAGGAGAAGGAAAGGAGGAGGAGGAGGAGGGCGAGTGGAAGAGTAGAGAGAGAAGAGAGAGAGAGAAAGAGAGAGAGAGAGAGAGAGAGAGAGAGAGAGAGAAGAGAGAGAGAGAAGAGGAATAAGTAGAGGACGAGGACGACGAGGAGGAGGAGGAGGAGTCGTTCAAAATATAGGAATAGTTGAAAGTGGGTGACAGGGAGCCGCAGATTTTGGCAAGTGGTGGAATGCAATGAAAGCCGCCTTGCTACACTCAGGCTCATAGAAAAATTGAATCTTTGTCTTTATTTTGAGGGAAGTGGGATGATGTTATATGTTTGATTAGCTTGTTATCTTCATGGGTTGTTGGGGGTTATGAACTATAGAATGTTTGAGAGAAAAGAAGATGAAGCAAATTGGATAAGTGAGAGATGAACAGGAAGAATGTAAATAAGTGACAAGATGTATGATTCAGTGTCCATGTAAAATTGAAAAAACAAAAGAGGTATATGAAGAAAAGGATGAGGGAGTAGTGAGTATTTATCAAAAGAGGAGAGTGATAATGATATGCAACTTTGTCTGAGGGGGCGATGTGAGTATGGAGGAAGTGGAAGAATGGAGCAGCTTAAGAAGGTAGGAGAGAAAAAACAATGAGGTCAGGAAAAGGGAGTGATTGAAAGAAGCAGAGGAAAGAGATGAGTTATGTGAGAGGAAAGGTGAAGGTCATATAAACTGAACACGGAGGCAGAGAGAAGAAAAGGTTAACGAGAGAAGGGAGCGAGAGGATAAAAATAGAGAATATATGTATAGAACGGGAATAAGGAAACATGGAAAATGATAAACAAGGAAAGTAAAGAAAAGAAAACACAGGAAAGACAACGAGGGAGTAAATAGGAGAAAAGTAAAGAAGTGGCAATATGCTGAAAGTGGGTAATGGATGGGCACAGATGAAGGAATGAAGCAATAGAAAAGGAAAAATAAAGGGTAGAGAAACAAAAATATAAAGTGTGGAGTGAAAGATGAAAACTGCCTCTCTTTATTTTTCCTTTTCTATTGCTTCATTCCTTCATCAACATACCATAAAAAAAAAAAAAAATTAGGAGGTTAACTCATTATGATTTTCTTCCTGCTCACCGAGGCGTATCGACATCAAAACATACCCCGCTTTATATAACAAGAAAAACACGTCGATTTGAATAATAAAAATGAATTGATACACTTTTACTTCTTATGGCGCTGGGCGGAGGCGAATGTTAATAAGGAGATCTAAAAACAGTGATATGGAGGTGTATTGTTTCGGCCACATAAATAGAAGCAACATGGATTTGTATAATAATAATAGATTCGATGCTTTCTCGTGTACTGGCGGCGGGATATGTTGAAATAAGACCTTGATTGGGACACAACACGGACTTAATGCTGCTTTCTCCCTTCCCCAAAACAGCCCAGCGTCTCTTTCACAATGACTCTGGAGAGGAAAATAATACTGCGAGTGGGTCTTCCCTTCTTCATAAACTACAGCTCTCCTTCCTCATGTTTCATCTTTTATTTCAAACAGCGCTTCACTTGACCGGGGACACAGACTTAATCCTGCTTTCTCCCATACTCCAAAAAGCCCAGCATCTCTTTCATAATGACTCTGGAAAGCAAAACAACACTGCATTTATACGAATTGGTCTTTTCTTCATAATAAACCACAGCTCTCCTTCCACTTAGATTATTATTTTATCTTCACTTGATTAAGACACATTTTTAATGCTTTCTTCCGACACCCCAAAAGCCCAGCATCTCTTTCACAACGGTTCTGGAGAGCAAAACAACTCTGCATTTATATGAGTTGGTCCTTGAAACAGAAAAAAAATGTACTTATTGAGATTTATCTTTAATTCAGTTAGATAGCACTTCACTTGAGCGAGACACACACTTAATACTGCTTTCTCCCTCACCCCCAAAAGTTCAGCATCTCTTCACAACGACTCTGAAAAGCAAAACATGAATGCATATATACGAATTTGCTTTTTCTTCCTCATAAACCACAGCTCTCCTTCAACTTAGGCTCCTAAACAAAAAGAAATGCATGTATTAGGATTTCTCGCCTCAAAAACCACGTCACTTCTTTCGAAACGCTTCTCAAAACACGAAAAAAAAATGGTATGTTGTCCCCGAGTAAAAATGTTCGGCTGTAGCTTCGAAACTAACCACGGGGTGTTCTGGAAAATACTCTCATTGTGATTCGCATTCAAAACTACCCTAAATGACTCCCAACCTAACCTAACCTAACGCAAGCTTCCCTGTTCAAGAGTACCGCCACATACCAGTAGAGATAGGAGAACGCGCTCAGGCTAGGTTAGGAGGCTCACCAGGTATCTGGCTGAGGACAAGGCCGAGGCAGGGCGAGTGCAGCCAGACGCGTTGCACAATGTTCCCACACTGACCTCAATATACTACGGCGAAAACGAGTGTAAAAAAGATCGTAAAATACATGGAGACGAGTTATGTTTTTCAGCGAGAGGATAAATAAAAGCTGGTACTCTTAACCCCAAATATATTACACCCACGAGCATTGTAGACTTTTACTCACTTTTCAGCATCACTCTTAAGATTACGGTGATTAAGCATTTATTTAAACGTGTCTTTATTACTCATTTCAGAAGCATATTGGGAGACGAGTTATGTTTTTCGAGAGGATAAATAAAAGCTGGTACTCTTAACCCCAAAATATATTACACCCACGAGCATTGTGAACTTTTACTCGCACTTTCAGCAAGACTTTTAAGATTACGGTGATTAAACATTTATTTAAACGTATCTTTATTACCCATTTCAGAAGCATATTGGGAGAAGAGTTATGTTTTTCACCGAGCGAATACATAAAAGCTTGTACTCTTAACCCCAAAATATATTACCGCCACGAACAATGAAGACTTTTCCTCGCAATTTTCAGGAAGACTTTATGATTGCAGTGATTAAGCATTTATTTAAACGTATCTTTATTACTCATTTCAGAAGCATCCACGCAATATGACTTGACCGAGCACTGAGTACACACAATCATCACTGTTTGGAGATATCATGCTCGATTATCATTACCATTCACAGTATTAAAGGAAAAGACTTGCAATTATTATCATTTCCTCCTGCGATTGTGTTCCTTCCTCGCCCTCCCTTTATCAGCGAATGTTTGCACCATCACCATCAGTTAGTATCATGCGTCGAGTGGCTGCTGGAAAGTATTGGAGAAGGTAAACACAATCCTGAACACTCGATATTGTGTTGACATTAGACACTCCCACGATGAGTATATATAACTATCATTGTTTAGAGCTTGCGTGTGTTAACAGTTAATTTTCCCATACATACATACATACAATAATCAACAGAGAAAAAAACTATATCCGGGAATTTTGGGTTTTGATGTCTACTGCAGCAAAACAGGCATTTAGCCTAACCCAAAATTCCCGGATATCCCTATTGATGAGACCTCTGTAATGAGATCTAGGTGGGTGTGAAGTTCTTTATTTATATCTGAGGCTGCAGAAATTTCGCTCCAGTCTGCATTCGCTACTAAATTTCTTAGTTTGTCAAAATCCGCACGTCGGTAATCAGGTATTCTTTCTTCACTCGTTTTCATGTTCTCTTTGATTTTTATCTTAAACGAAATCATTCGATGATCGCTGTCGCTGAATTCTGTACCAACATTGAGATCCTTAACTAGGCTTTCTTTAGTTTCTTTCGCGAGTTGGTTTATGCACATGCTGATAAAGCGCACTTTCTAATAAGTTACTGTATAGATCGTGACCCGAGTGTATATTTAATGTGTCTCCCCAACTCTTTACTGGTAAGTTAAAGTCTCCCATAATTGCAGCTTCAAATTGATTGCATGTTAGAAATTTGTTCGAACAGTTTTCTGTCTATTTGCATTGCTTGGTTTAAAGGTCTATAAACAATGCCAATAACTAATTTACTTGAACGGTTTTTAATTTCTACGAAAACGGTGTCTATATTATTTATTCTTTCGACTTTGATAACACGTGGATTTAAACCAGCACGAATATATAAGACGACGCCACCACCAACTCTGTTTTCTCTGTCGCAAAAAAAGTTGAATAGCCGGGTAAGCTAAATTCCGCAATAGAATTTCTGTTATTTGTATTCAACCATGACTCCGCGACGGCGATAATGTGGAAGCTTTCCGTTGCAGCAAGTTCCTCCAGGTCTGTGAATTTATTTCGAATGCTGCGGGCGTTTACATAACACGCGCTTATATGGTCATGGTGGGATTGGCTGGTGGTCCTTTGATTGTTTACGTGACGTTCTCTGTCGGGGCTCGCTGTCTTTTATGCTCTGAAAAGTGACACCTGCTCACTAAGAAGTCTTCCAAGTCTAGCCGCGGAATGAGAAGGGAGATGAGGAGGAGGAGGAGGAGGAGGATGAGGAGGTGATGGAAGACGAAGAGGGATTAAAATAGTGTTACGAGAACAAAGATGAGGAATAAATGAAGGAGAAGAAGAAGGAAGAAGAAGCGATGGAGAAGAAAGAAGTGGAATAGGAGAAAAAAGAGGAGCTAGAGGTGTGGACGGAGGAGTTGGAAGATAATGAGGAGGAGAAGGACGAGGAGGAGAAGGAGAATGAAAAATAGAAGAAAGTATAAGTGGACGAGGAATAAGAAGAGAAATGAGAGGTGTTGCAAAAGGAGAAAAAAATAACAGGCAGAAGAGGAAGAGGAGGAGAAGGTAGAAAACGAGGAAGAGAAGAACAAGGACTCAGCAATACACAAGAAAAATATGGAAAAAAATACGAATCAAAAATTGCAACACTTCAAACAAAAAGACAAAAAAAAGGAGAAAAAGGAAAAGGAAAAGTCACTTACATTAAAACCCTCCTCCTCCTCCTCCTCCTCCTCCTCCTCCTCTTCCTCTTCCTCCTCCTCCTCCTTATCCTCCTCCTCCTCCTCCTTATTCACCATCAACATATTTTCCTGTCCCTATGAGGATTAAAACTCGACCAACGAAGAGAGAGAGAGAGATTTACATAGATTTAAATCAGACCACACAGACCCATGGTCAGACTTGGTGGTCGCAGTTACTTTACTAACAATTTTTGTGTCATCAGCAAATTTTGATACTTTGCAAGTGAGCCCATCATCGATATCATTAACATAAATTAAGAAGAGCATGGGGCCAAGCACTGATCCTTGAGGTACGCCGCTTTTGACATCGAGCCAGTTAGATGTAACACCGTTTAGAACTACTCTCTGTTTCCGCTCAGAGAGCCAGCCCGCAAGCCAATTGTGAATGTTACCCGAGATACCGTGCGCCAGTAGTTTGCTGAGCAATCGTTGGTGGGGGACCTTATCAAATGCCTTTTGAAAATCAGATATATGATATCTACTGATCTGCTTTCATCGAACACCTCAAAAATATAGTGAAAAAATCAAGTAAGTTAGTCAAACACGAACGTTTACTACGGAGGCCACGTTGCGAATTATTTATTATATTATTTTCTTCGAAGAATATCACCATATTGTCGCGAATGATAGTCTCCATTAACACAAACAATCGATGTCAGGTTAATTGGTCGATAGTTTCCTGGATGAGACTTGTCCCTGTTTTTGAAAATTGGTGTGACATTTGCAAGTTTCCAATCCGACGGAACTTTTCCAGCTGTTAAAGATTTATTGAATATGATGGAGAGCGGTTTACAAATTTGATGTTTGATTTCTTTTAAGACCCTAGGGGTAATTTTGTCTGGACCAGGAGCTTTGCTTACTTTAATCTTTTCACTTGTGCGTAGAATGTCCCTTTCTACGATGAGCACGCCATAACATCTTTCGGCCCTTCTAACCTCCGGGGGTTGACGTGATAAACCATGTTCGTCGGTTAATACGGATGCGAATAAAGTTATTTAGGATTGTAGCCATTTCATTTTCATCGTTCGTGTAGTTACCATTTTCATTAGCAAGCGCTCCGATACCACAAGTGGTGACTTTTTATTATTTACATAGCTGAAAAATTCTTTAGGATTAGATTTACTTGTTTCCGCTATATATTCTTCAAGATTTTTCTTGCTTCGTTTTATTAATTTCTTGGTTTCGCGGCGAATTCTGTCCAACTCTAGTTTGTCAGCTTCGCTCTGAGCTGATATGTATCTACTGTATACGCATTTTTTAAGAGATAGGCTATTTTGAATTTCGTTATTCCACCATTTGGGTTTCTTCTTAGAAGCTGAACGTCTGTTACGATAGGGTACGCATATGCTTATGGCATTGTTCAATATTGTGGTGAAGGCCCCCCAAGATTTATCAATATCTGTTTCCGCCGTGATTTCAGTCAGTCAGAATTATTTAGAATTGATCGAGTCCTACGAAACTCGCTCTCTGATACTCAGGCACCTTTTCTTTACTAGGAGTTACTTTACTTTCTTTCATATTGATGCTGAATGTGATTGTTCGGTGATCGCTAGAACTTAAAATTGGACCAACATTTACTTCGTTAACTAGATCAGCTGTCGTTGAAAAGATAAGGTCAAGTATATTATTTTCCCGAGTCGGTTCTTGAACGTGTTGATGCAAATCACTTTCTAGTAAATGTGTGTACAGGTCGAGCCCTGTATGACAGTTCAACGGTTCACCCCATCTTTTCACTGGCAAGTTAAAGTCCCCAACAATTACTGCCTCGCAACTGCTACTTGTTTCTAACAATAATTCACTTAATGCGTGGTCGATATCAAGAGTCTGCCTTGGCAGTCTGTAGATAAGTCAATTACTATTTTACGAGATTTATTTTTAATTTCAATGAAGACCGTGTCTACTTTGGTTATAATATCTGTTTTCACGGATACTGGATGGAGAGAGTTGTGGATATAAAGATAACGCCTCCACCCTGTCTGTTCTCTCTTTCATGACTAAAATGGTATAACCCGTTAATCTATATTCCGCAATGAAATCTCTATTTGAAGTGTCTATCCAAGATTCTGTGACTCCGATGATGTGATAATGATTTGTAGCTGCGAGGACTTCTAAGTCTTCAAATTTGTTACGTAGGGTACGAGCGTTTACATAGCAAGCTTTAATGTGATTCAGTCAGGAGTTTTTCGGGTTGAGTGTTCCCGTACGGTGGAGCTGCTGGTGTTCTCGCCTCCGCGTTTTGGCTTTCGAAGAGCCACTTGGTCACAGAGCAGCCTCCCGAGACAGGCTGCTCCAACAGGGCTTAAGTGAATGCCATCAGGAAGGAACAAGTCTGAATCGTAGTAAAATTGTTCCACAAGTTAGGAACTGGACGTTTTCTTTTGAGCAAAGGGACTGAAGTCTGTTGTTTGTGCTGAAGGCCTTATTGTAAAAGCTAGATTCGGCACCGACCCTCAGGAGGATTCCTGAGATATGATGTTGCTGGCATCCGTTTTACGTTTATACTGCTTGATCATGCGGCGGTATTTCTCAAGCAGTTCCTCAGAAAGGGTTGTCTTTACGTCATTTGTCCCGCGTGAATGACAAAGAGGGTGTTTCGGTCGGCATTTCTCGTGACATCATCGCACGCTGCGGTGATGTCGTCAATCTAACACCTGGATAGCAGTAACGTTTTCTGCGGCCGTCTGATGAACGACCACAGAACTCAACCAGCTGGCCACGCACCATGGAGTCCCCAACTAGGCGAGTCTCGAACTCATCCTCCATGGCGTCTGCCAGCACCTGGAACCTATTAACCCTAGAACACTAACCTTAGAAAAAGTCACACCACTACTAACCATGGGTACATCATACCCGATTTTGAAAAAAAAAAAAAATTAAATGTAAAGTTTTAATGGAATAAAGTTACATGAAGGGACTTCAAACTTTGTATCTTGACTTAACATTAAGAAGAACTGAAAAACGTATTGTTTGGTATGAAAATCAGGTACTGAAAAATGTTACTAAAAATAGGAAAAATGTTCAAAAATTAAAAAAAAAAATTTTCATAAAAAAAATTATCATCCGATGGCTTCCAAACTTCTTGTATGGCCTCCCAGGTCCTGTGATCCACTGCACAGGTGATCACTAAAAAAGTACGTAAACAATATCCTAGGGACATGTACAACACCCTGTATCACCAACCATGGGTATGCCGCACCCGAATGTAGGCCTACAACAAAGGTGAGCAGAGAGAGCGAGACAACGTGACCTTCCCCTACACTGTCAAGCGGGCACATGAAGCTACTGAGGAGGTGGGTACCCTCAGAGCACCGGAACCATACACAATGGCAATGACGTCATTCGCTTCTGGTACCTCATACCCATGGTTAGCGTTCTAGGGTTAAAGGTAGTAGGGGTCAGTAAATCCTTGGTTGCCTGCTTCGGTTTGGCTCCATTCCTTACAGGTTGGAACCCGACATCCTGTGAAGCAGGAAGAGAAGCGTTAAGTGGGGCAGGCTGGAAGTTGTCCTGTGAGGCAGGCTGGGAGTTAGCCTGTGAAGCAGGCTGGGGGTTATCCTGTGAGGCAGGCTGGGCGTCAGCCTGTGAGGCAGGCTGGCTGTTATTCTGTGAGGCAGGCCGGGGGTTAGCCTGTGAGGCAGGCTGGGGGTTAGCCTGTGAGGCAGGCTGGGGGTTAGCCTGTGAGGCAGGCTGGGGGTTATCCTGTGAGGCAGGCTAGGAGTCAACCTGTGAGGCAGGTAACACGTCCTCCCGTGAAGCAGGAGGGTCGTCTGGAGAGGGCACAGTCTCGGTGGAGGGCCTCTCCACCATCGATGGTGGAGTCACTGCCACATTACTTAAAACAAATTCCTGAAGGGCTACAAATTTCTTTTCAAGCTCACTGTGCTTGACTTTCCATTCTTGTGACTTGAATTCCATTCAGTCACAGCCTTCTGAAGATGTAATCTTTGAACGCAGAGGCAGCAAGTTCTACTCAGCTGGAAGAACTGAGCTGCAAAACGTCCGGGACAGACGTCACACTTAAGGTTCAGAGCATTGTTAGAAATTTAAGCGAGTTAACAGTTTGGGCAAATATTAAAAGCGCTTTCAGAAATAACTTAAATTGTGACCATAAATTGAGATTGTAGCCTATAAAATTGTGCATGGAAATTAGATACTGCTGTGTTAGATGCCTCCAACACTGGGGCTCGCTCCACAGGGTCTGAAAACGCCTCAAGACCAATCAACATCCTGAGCCTCGGTCACGAGAGAGACTTTCTAACCCAGCGCTTTTCAGCTACTTTCCTCGAAGTTTTGTCCCATAGAACAGGGCCAGCGTAGTCACACAGAGCAGAGCTGGCAAGGGAGGAAGGAACCAGCAATTCGTTCCCACTTTCCGAAACGTCTAACCCAACTCTGCGACCCTTTCGAGGCCTGGCCAGTGGCACCTGTCACCAGGTGTTCTCCACCAACTCTAGAGAGTATCAGACGCCCTTCTGAGAGACCAAAAACTGAAATTTTCCTTGAGTATAAGAAAAACCCTCAGAAATTCCACCTGAAGCCAGGAAGTACAACCTCAAATGACCCACGGAAGACATCTCTTTCAGGAAAACAAGATCCAGCTGTTATGCAGAATAGGGATAAAGTACCGTCGATGGGGAGGGACAGGGAGCTCACACCGACAACTGGTTCCAGGAGGCTTTTTAGTGTAGAGCTGCCACACACCTCTACACCGCAGGCCTAAATAATTAGGCACGGTCCAGCTGACTAGGACCCTGGAACTCCAGCCATTGTCTCATAAAGAGATCTTCTGCGCAGTCCAATCCACCACTGCTGCTGCAGAGGCTTCACCATGACCCTGGCACGGGGACAGATCAGGTATTACACCTTGTCCAAGGGTGACCTGAGACTATGCAGGGCAAGGGACGTCTAGTTCTGATGTGAAAACCATTCCTGGGGTGAAAACAATTCACCCGCATACCGGAAAAGAGAAGATTAATTGCTACATCAGAACAGAGGGCGAAACAAAGTATTAAAAAGTATATTAATGACACTAACGTCAATAATAATGTAAGCAGTAGTTTGAGCAGTGATAGTATGAACACAAGCAATATGAATAATAATAATAATGACAAGAATATTTTGTAATACTAATAACGATAGCAAAAACAACAATGGCATTTTACGCTAATGTGAATCAGCCTTGACAAAATAATGACTAATACTAATACTAATACCAATAATAATAGTTTTTACTACTACTACTACTACTACTACTACTCCATCTTCTGTTACTACTATTAGCTACTACTACTAATACTAATACATACTTACTATTACTCTAATATGACTACTACTACTACTACTACTACTTTTACTACTATTACTACTACTATTTTCAACTTTTCTTCATCGTTTAACTTTTCTTTTCATCACATTTTCTTCCACTTTACTGTTTCCAACAACTTCCACTTTTCTTCACCAATCGTCAACCCTCTAACGTTTCTCAACCCATCTATTTCTTTGTCCTCATTTTTTTTTTATTTTATCATTTTTTCCATAATTTCTCTACTACTGTATTTTCCTTCATTTTCCTACCCGACTAGTACTCTCATCCTGAACAGCTTCCTTCTCTTCCTTCGGATACTTCATCAAAGTGTTTTCCTCATCGCGTACTTTTTCCCCTGCCCTTTGTTTTTCCTTTTTGTTGTTAACCAGTTTTTCCTGACGAGACAATTCGTTCATTAACACACTTTTTCTCCTAACTATTCTTCTATTTTGAGTCCCTCAACTTTCCCTCATCTTCATTTAATTAACGTTTTCTGATGGTTATAACCCTCCTAACTTTTCCCCTGAGCTCTTTTCTACTAGATTTTCCTACCATATTATTTATTTCGTCGTATATTTTTAAACCCTGTCATCATTACATAGCTAACCTTTGCACTTCCACTCCTTACCACCAATCATTTAATTCAATCCTTTGTATTTTAGCAGGCATCATAAGTACGGATCTAGTTAAGATATGGGGAAATAGTGCAGGATGCTTACATATCCAGCAGGTGCAAAAACACACTATATTTTAAAAGTAGAAGTTGCTTTGCTTGGTGCAATAAATTTGACCATACAACACCATATATAGGGGGGAGCTAAAGAGTGGCTGGGAAGATGTAGTATGTACAAGTTGCGCTTTTAGTGCAATAAATTTGTCATACAACACCATATAGGGGAGCTAGGTGACTGAAATGTGGTAATGTACAAGTACAGAGTCAGGAATCCACTAGCCAGGAATAATACTAATGAGTAAAGGATTGCCGGGCTGGATGTTCTCAGCTCCCCTAAGGTGAGTGAGACTCACGATGTCAACTTCAAGGGTATCAACACCAACTTCCACTTGTTTCCCCAAAAAATAGGAACTTTGTATAGAAGACAGGTCTCTACTGGTAGCTGGACCCTAAACAGCCTACCTGATCACGTGAGACTACGTAATATGTCTATTTTCAAAGAGTGAGTTGAAAAACTATCTTTTAGTTTTAACGAACAGTTTCTCCAAGTCAGCCGACTACACTTAGTATATGATATTTTTTGTTTTGTTATACATTTTATGACTAACATTCCTAATTATAATAGCTGTTATATTATCTTACGACAACGTGTTACACATTCCTATTTTATTAGTATTATATCATTTTTATTTCTTAATTTGACGAAACAACACTTATATGTATATTTTTCCAAGATCTACTAGGTTTTATATTGCATCGTTACTATTATACTTTTATTTCCTGTATTTTATCTGTTAATATCTTAACTTGATATAAGGTCCCTGAGTCTATAGAAACCAGTATGTTTATTTCTTCTCTGTACTAGGACGTTTTTCAAATCACCAATGTATGCCAGTAATAACCAAAGGCCGTAGCAAGAAGTAGTGAAGCCCCCAATAAAAAATATATATGTAGACTACATGAATTCTTCCAGTTTTACATTTTCAGTAATAGTAAGAATTGTACAATATTACAAAACAATGAATGATGATGTTATACATTTAAGTAAGGTGCTGAGCCGGAAGGCACAACATGGGGCACATTCAAACTGATAAAGCAGGCCTATCAAATTACAAAAATAATGTTTCTCTTGACAAAGATATGATGATTTAAATGCAAAACTGATCATTAAAGAGCTTTTTTCGAGCTTTGTGGTTTGCAAAACTTATTAACCAAAATCAAAATCAAGAGATCTATAACATCATGCTCAATGAAGGCGATTCCTAGAGCAGAGAGCCTCTCATCTGACATTGTTGACCGCAAAATATTTTTTTATTATTTTCATTCTGCTTAAGCTTTTTCTCTGCACTGGCAACAGCAAGTAATGACACAAGTTTGTTAACATAGCTCTCAACACGAAAAATTCCAAGTGATTGGGTATATTTCTAGAAGAATTATTACTACAAATATATGTTAAAGAAAATACTAGCGGTAACAGGAGATTTTTTCTCCTACTGACAACAGCAACCAATGAAATGTCTCATCTCCATTTCCAGTTTCAGGTGCATCAATAATATCCCATTATTCCCTCATATTTCTTGCATCGAATGCTGAAGCTTTATTTTCCGTCAATACACACTGCTTGGTGCTATGTATTGTACAAAAAAGCCAAATGAGTTTATATGCCACTCCATAAGCTGACTAATTCCCGATTTGACCGGATGATATAACCTGATCTACAACAACAAAGAAAAGACTGACCTTTTTTTGTCCTCCAGATAAGATAACTTTCATTGCGACCTGTAGTCAAAACGTGCTTTTTTTTCTTCGTGTACGCGTCTGCGGAAATACTTTGCTACATCCACCTGCTCAGCTATTTCCGATGCATTAAGATTTTTTATTTTTTTACAACAGGAGAGCTCAAAGGAGCACAAAAAAACAATAATAAAAAAACAGCTACTCCGCTGCTCCTAAAAAGAGTCATAAGAAGGTGGCCAGAAAGAGGTCAATTTCGGAAGAAGGTGTCCTGACACCCTTCTCTTAAGAAAGAGTTCCAAGTCGTGTGCAGGAGGAAATACTGGAGGAGTGAAGGAAGATTGTTCCAGAGTTTCCCCACCTAGCGCTGAGGGGATGAAAGAAGTGAAGATGCTGGTTAACTTTTTACATAAGGGGTTTTGGACAGATAATTATAAGGGATGAGCATGAGTAGAAGAGAAGTCCAGAGTGCCTTGGGGCCGCGAGGAAGGTGCGGGAGGCATGCAGTTAGCAAGTTCAGAGGAAGCAATCCAGCGTTGGGAAATATCGATAGAAGATAAAGAGATGCAACATCTTGCGACCTTGAATTCAGAGAGGTGAAGACTATCAGTAGGAGAGAGGAGGCTGATGAGACGAAGGCCTGTATGGGGCTCCACTCTGTCCAGAAGAGCTGTGGTGAGTGGGAGCCCCCACATGTGAGATGCATACTCCATACGAGGGCGGACAAGGACCCTGTATATGGATATCACCTGCGCGGGGAGAAGAACTGTGGCGGAGACATTCACACAAAACGCCCAACCTCGAGGAAGCTGATTTAGCGAGAGGGAGATGTAGAAGTTTCAGCTGAGGCTTTTAGAGTTAAGGATAGACCGAGGATGTTTAGTGTTGAAGATGGTGATAGCTGAGTGTTGGCCAATCGAAGAAGATAATGGGGATAGGTGTTTGGAAGTTTCTGTCCGAGGGTTGATAGAATTGGAGAAATTGAGTTTTGAGGCATTAAGGACAGAAGAGTTCCTTTTGCCCCAATCCGGAAATGATAGCAAGTGACCGTCTACTACTACCGCAGAGATGGAGACGACCGGAAAGAGGAAACTGGAGGAATAAAGGGAACAGAGTAGAGGATAGAGAATCTCAAAAGAGGGCAATTTAGAAAACAAAAGGAGCTTGTGCAGAACTTAATCAGAAAACTTTCGATATGTCTAGCATAAAGAAAGTTACCTGACCGACGACTAAGAAAGGATGACCAGGAAGTCAGTTAAGAGAGCAAGAAGATCGCCAGTAGAACGCCCCTTGCGGAACCCATACTGGCGATCAGATAGAGAAGAGTTAGAGTGGAAAGGTGCTTTTGAGATCTTCAGATTAAGGATTGATTCAAAAAGCTTTAGATGAACCAGAGAGAAGTAAAAGCTATAGGGCGGTGGTTTGAGGGAGTTGGAACGGTCACCCTTCTTTGGCACAACAGGCTGTACAAAGGCATACTTCACAGCAGGAAGAGGAAAGGTAGATGTTGATGGGCAGAGACGAAAGAGATTGACCAGGCAGGGTGTCAGCATGGGAAGCACAGTTTTTCCGGACAAGCGGAGGCACTCCATCAGGTCCATAAGCCTTCTGAGAGTTGAAATTTGGCAGAGGGGGCATAGAAAGAGCACATCATTTCAGGAAGAAGTCTTAATAACAGGCATAAAGGAGTCAGAGGAGAGAGGGATGAGTGGGAGGAATATGCTTGGGAATCGTCCAAGGTGGAGTTCTTACAGAAAAGTTTGAGCGAGAAGTTCAGCCTTATGAGACTGAGAAGATGACGGCAGTGGTGACGTCGAGAGTTAAGGAGATGAGGAAAGATGGGGAGTGAAGTGGAGGAGATATTTTTGGCTAGATGCCAGAAAGTCACAGGAGAAAATTAGAAGAAGTAAAAGGTGTTTGACTGTTTTCTATTGATAAAGAAGTTTTTGGTAAGTCAGATAGAATTTGGCGTTCCGGGCTGAAATGTAAAGGTCACCAGTTAGCGGCTCTAGAACCTTTTGTGATCTTACTCTCTATCTTTAATAGCACGAGAACGGCGCAGATTAAATAACCAAGAGACCTCTTTAGCATGAGGAGTAGAAGAAAGAACGAGCTTAATGGAATAATAATGCCTCCATTCCAGAGACAATCACTTCTGAATGCATGGGGTACACTGAGAGGGGTCTCTCTCTCTTGGAAGCAGTAATCATTCTACGGGAAATCAGAAAAATTACATCCTTAGGTCAGTCCACCGAGCTGAAGCCATCAATAAATGCCAGAACTTATCGCGCCCTCTTCAGTGGGTCAAGAGGATGTTACGAGACGATATGACGAAACGAAGCCACGGTTATGATCGGAGGAAACCAAACGGAGAGAACAGTTTGACAGAGTAAGCAGAAGGATTAGAGTGTAAGGAAGGGTCTAGAATCAGTTACAGGAAGCCTGTCTCCAAGACGATCAGAGAGAATACGTGGCAGGGATTGCTAGAACCCAACACTCTTAGTCGATTGAGGAGAGCAAAGTTGTGAAACGATTCACCAGGCTGGTCGAAGAAATGAAAGAGGATGAAAGCCAAAGCTTCCAGGTGGTGAACATTGAAATCTCCAAGATGGGGGTTTCATCGAAGGAGAGTGAGACAAAGATGTGCTCCCTTTACCAAATTCCAAAAAGTCAAAAGAATTTTACATAGATTAGTAGAGTTAGAGTGAGATAAACAGCAGAAGGTGTATTTAGTAATAGAATGACAATGAAGTCTTAGCCAGATGGTGGAAAATTCAAGAAGGAAGTGAAGGTCGTGGGCACGAGAGCAGAAGTGATGCCCGTTGCGCACGTGAGGCGCAACATCCAGCTTTGGATTGAATTTTAGGATATGAGATGAAGTAGGAGGGGAACAGAGTAGAGGTAGCAATTCATGGCCTGAATTTTAGGCACACCATAATGTTTCGGTGAGGAGAAGAGAAGAAGAAGAGGTTTAGAAGGGAGAAAAGGTAATGGTGTTCCACAGAATGAAAATTAGAACAGGAAGACCGCGAACGTTGCAGAAATTGACAAGGAGGAGGTTCGAGGATTTTATCAGGACACCTCCTCCCAGGTCCCCGGCAGCCAGAAGAGAGGTCCCTGGGGTATTTATGATCCCCCACAGGCAGAACAGTTAGTGACATTATACCCTGTATTGCGATACTGTTCAAAGAAATGCCATAGTAGTAGTCACCTCTGCCATGCAAGCCTACCAATTGTACATGTCTGTATTTCGCTGGAATAAGCTTGGTGAGTCTTATTGATATGAAATAAAATGTCATACTGCACTAATGAACGACTGCTGATAGAAATAGCCACGTGCTCAACAATGTGTCCAGAAGTACCTATATCATAATGATCACGCCATCTTTTTCTCAGAGCATTTTCTCTCAGCACTGATAAAGAGCATTGTTAATTTCCTTCATATGATATCAGGCAAGTTTAACAGCTTCAATTCGTGACTCCCACCTGTTATCTGATGTGCCTATTTAACGCTGTAATAAGACAAGGCATTCTTCAGAATAGCCCATCGAGATGTACAGAATGAGCTAGAAAATATCACATACATTCTGTTGATGATGCCCAAAAAATCAATGTAGCATAATTTGAGAAAGATTTCGCTGCATCTCAATCACCAGAGAAACTCAGGTATAGACCACGCAGTACATTACGTAAAGCACGTTGATTCGATTCCTAATGCTTACGAGCTTATACTCCTTTATTCTTTCCACTCATGTTAGCTTTATACGCAGTGATCCGTAAACTTGTCCTCTACATGTATATCAGATATATCATATCCAACCCATTCACCTCATGTCAAGGAATGAAGTTCAAGTAAACCAAAGTCACCAGATTTCTTTATCATGCACATTCAGGGAAACCAAAAAAAGGCCTCATAGGAATTTTGATCTCTCTCTCTCTCTCTCTCTCTCTCTCTCTCTCTCTCTCTCTCTCTCTCTCTCTCTCTCTCTCTCTCTCTCTCTCTCTCTCTCTCTCTCCCTCTCTCTCTCTCTCTCTCTCTCTCTCTCTCCTCTCTCTCCTTCTCTCTCTCTCTCTCTCTCTCTCTCTTTCTCTCTCTCTCTCTCTCTCTCTCTCTACCTCTCTCTCAGGCAAAAGCAAAACCTCAAGAGGTACACAAATTTCAGCTGGTCGGATACATGGAATGCTAACGTAGACAAGTGCCAGGTCCACTAGGTAAAGACAAAAA
Source organism: Eriocheir sinensis (assembly GCF_024679095.1). Taxonomy (NCBI): domain Eukaryota; kingdom Metazoa; phylum Arthropoda; class Malacostraca; order Decapoda; family Varunidae; genus Eriocheir; species Eriocheir sinensis. Next base: position 198,217 of record NW_026111217.1, on the reverse strand, counting down.
ATAAGTTCGATTACGAAATGCGCGGCGTTAAACTACAAGAGCTCAATGAGTTGAGACCTGAAATTCAAAATCCGTCAAAACCTCGAATTCGCACATCAATGTCGATGCATGCAATAAAACAAACACACAATGTTGGGCTTTATTCAAAAAAAACTTTATTCAAAATAAAGATGTACTTCACGCTCTACAATAGTTTAGTCCAGACCCCACTTGGAATATGCGGTACAGTTTTGGTCTCCACCATGCAAGGATATTGCTAAACTAGAAGGTGTTCGCGTCGAGCAAAAAAAAATGATCCCTTCCTTGCGCAACAATGCGAAGAAAGGCTTTCCACCCTCCAACATGTTCTCTCTTGAAAGATAACTTATCCGAGAAAGCCTGATGATATTGTTAAAATACTTAATGGTTTCACGAATGTGAACAGATCCACATTGTTTGATCGTGGCACTTTGCGAACGAGAACAATGGCATAAACTAGATGTGACAAGTAAATTCCAAGACTGCAAATTTTCACACCAACGTTGTAGTGCGAGAATGGAATAGCTCCCACCGTCAGTGGTCAGTGTAACACGATTGACTCCTTTAAAACAAGCTCGACCGTCACTTCTTGAACAATATTAACTAGAGTAGAAAAGCAACGTTTTGGAGCCATCTGATTAATGTAAAATCCTTAGGTTTAAGGATAGACCACCCCGAGTCTGGACCATAGGAGATTAATGACAGTCTGATTTTACTATATAATTCTGTGTAATTCTCTCTCTCTCTCTCTCTCTCTCTCTCTCTCTCTCTCTCTCTCTCTCTCTCTCTCTCTCTCCCTCTCTCTCTCTATCTCTCTCTCTCGCTCGCTCTCTCTCTCTCTCTCTCTCTCTTCCTTCCGTCCTCCCCCCTCCAAGTACATGGCTCTCCAATGAAGACAATTAAACGGTTCCAAAGTTGCTGTTTGTTTGAGTAACAGTCCCTAAGCCTTCGGGAATAATTGATGTGAGGTCAGGAGCGCATCAGCCTGCCACGTTGAGCACTGGGGTCCATCTGCAGGAACCACCAACTTCACGAGGTCAAGTCTCTGACATCCCAGTGGCACCTGGCAGACCTGTCCCTGCTATGAGGTGAAGTTTAACGTTATAGAAAGAGAACTCGTGTCCTCCCTCATTGTTCTTTCTGTTTCTAGCTTGGGGCGTGTGTGGCCGGCAGGCGGGCGCATGAACACACACACACGGCCCGGTAGCTCAGTTGGTCCATGGCCTCGCAGCCAGGACCGGGGTTCGATTCCCCGGCCAGGTGTGAAGATAAGTTAGGTTAATCTTCTTTCCGCAGTGTAGCCCTGTTCACCCTAGCGGTGGTGGTGCGACGTCAGGCAGGAGTTGTGACCTCGTTGTCGCGGTGTGTGTTGTGTATGAGTGAATAAGCCTGCAAGATCAATTTTACGAGTTCTGTCACTCCTCCATGGGAAACGGCTGGCTGTCTCGAGCATGGCGGGCGTTATCGCGATAAGTTATCTTGATACTTTATCGCTGATAACAAAATCGGGTTATCAACCATCTTCTTATTTAGAAATACGAAATCAGCCCTTCGTTACTTTTGTAGCAGACTAGCGATAATCAAACTTTTGCCTCGAAAAAGTCTCCTCTACTCCGCATACGTGGCCGGTGTTGTATGGAAAAAAATTCGGGGAATTATGAAATATCTTCCGGTAGAGAGAGATTTCATTACTTAGAATCATCAACATTAAAAAATAAGTTATGTTTATATTAGACTCAAAAGTCAATATATCAAGAAAAATCATTAACTCTGCCCCAAAATGATTATTCATAGCCTCAAATTTTGATTCGTTTAACAGGCATACCATAAGTATTGACGCAGTGGCATGTTATTTGGTGTCCCAGCGTCCAAAAGCTAGCACTTTGTTTAAAACACTGGTCTCTAATGAACTACCTTGTTCAGACCAAGTGGCAAAGCCTATACAATCTCCATGCTTTTGCGTGAGTTGCTGGAAGGCTGAGATCAGGCATATTTTATATTTCTGAACGACACTCCCAGTACATAAATACAACTCGTACAGAGTGTCGTTCTAGAAACAGCGAGGAATGGTGGTAGTGTTACTGTATGTCAGTTCAGCTATATAATACAATTAAAAGCTTTGAGATCTGGTCTGAGCATCATAGTTCTGAAGAACAATGAGACGCCAATAACCCACCACCAACTCAGGCATTCTAGTATTACCCGTCCATAAATTTACGTGTCAACGTGTAGTTTTCAGGTTCTTAAGTTCTCAAAAATACAGATAATGAAATTTGAATTTATCTATGTTTTATTCAAATATCAATATAGTATCGTTTTCACCTATCAGACTATCGCTCTAACAGTATCAGATTGTGGATTTATCGGGTATCAGTTATCGGTTATCAGCTATGTTGTGTCTCCAGTGCGAATATCGGTTATCACCGATAAGGTGCCTCCATTATCGGTTATCGGTTATCGAGATAAGGTTTTCTGTTATAAGTGCTGGCTATGGTCTCGAGAGAGACCCGCAATGAACCAAGAATTGAATTACACACACACACACACACACACACATACAAACACACACACCCACACACCTCTTCAGTCTGTCCTTCAATGCACCATTTTCTATAGGAATTCTTGCGCCATAGAAGGCGTGTGTGGAGCATCAAGGTCATGCTGATGGAAGGATGAATGTGTTATACTCTGAGCGGTGCGGCAGACAGCGCGGTGTGTGTGTTGATAATGTCTGTCAGTGTGTCAGGCAACCCGTCACTGAGGGATACGGGGAGGAATGCGGCGCAGGTGGACTTTAAACCGGGGTACGCGAGGTCCGTGGGAACGCTTTTTTGATGACGCGCGGCGCCGGCTATTTATAGATTTGAGGCCATTCTCGCGTGCTCTCAGGAGGGCTGCTGCCTGATGGTCCATGACGCAGCCTATTAGCGACATCAGCACGGCTGGGGTCTTCTTGCTGCTATACAGGTAATCAGCAAAGTGCTTAATGTTTGAACTGTCTTCCTAGACATCGGTGTCTCAGTTCGCCTGTTTGAAAAAGCCTCTCGTTGACGTTGCTGGGATTGTCATTAGACTGTTTCGATATTCCAACGTTCCTTCTCCACCTCCTTTTCGTCTCATGCCTAGCTTCTCATTCATGGGTCACTTCCTGCCTCGTCCTCCTCTCCTCCTCTCCTCCTTCTCCTCCTCCACTCCTCCTCCTCCTCATCTCCTCATCATCATCATCATCCCCTTACTCAAATCACCTTCTCATTTCTACTTCTTTCACTATTGTCTTTTATACCTCCCTCCTCCTCCTCCCCACTCCTCCTCTTCCTCTTCTTGTTCCTCCGTCCACCTTCTAATTTATCTTTCTACTACTTTTTTATGTCCTCTTTTCTCTTCTTTTCTCTCCTCCTCTCCTCCTCCTCTCCTCTTCCTCTTCGTTCTCATCTTCTCATTTATCTTTCTACTTCTTTTCATATTGTCTTTCTTCTCTTGTCCTCCTCCTCCTCCTCCTCCCTCCTCCTCTTCCTCTTCGTTCCTCCGTCCACCTTCTCATTTATCTTTCTACTTCTTTCATAGTCTTTTTCTCCTCCTCCTCCTCCTCAGTTTTCCTCTTCCTCTTCTCGTTCCTCCGTCCACCTTCTCATTTAGAAATCTTTCTTCCTCCTCCTCCTCCTCCTCCTCCTCCTCCTCCTCCTCTTCTTCTCGGATCCACCTTCTCATTTTCATCCTTCTCTTCTGCATGGTGGGGAGACCAAAACTGTACCGCATATTCCAAGTGGGGTCTGACTAAACTATTGTAGAGCGGGAGTATTACATCTTTATTCTTGAATAAAAGTTTCTTTTAATGAAGCCCAACATTCTGTTCGCTCTTATTTGCTGCATCGATGCATTGCTGTGAGAATTTGAGGTTTGACGCGATTTTGATCCCCAAGTCCTTGACGCATTGAACGCTGTTGAGTTTAACGCCGAGCATTTCGTAATCGAACTTCTTATTCCTCGTTCCAACTTGAAGAACCTGGCACTTGCTTACGTTATCTTCTCCATCTATCCGACCAAGCTGAAATTTTGTGCAAATCCTTTTTTCAAGAGACAAAGAAAGACAAAAAAAACTAGATATTAGATTCCATAGAGTACAGACGAAGGGAAGAAAGAGAGAGGGAGAGAGAAAGAGAAGGAAAGAGAGGAGGGGAGAGGGAGAAAGAGGGATTGTACTATGGGGCGAAAATTAGCTAAGGGGATGAGTCTGTGAGGGAGAGAAAGGGGAGAGAAAGGAGAGGGTGAAGGAAAGCGAAAGGGGAGAGAGGAAAGTAAATGAAGGGAGGAAGGGGATGAGGCTAAGACAGGGAGGGGAGAGGAAGGGAGAGGGTGAGGAAAGCGGAAAGGGAAGGTAGGAGGAAGGAGAGAAAGGAAGGAGGAAGAGGAGAAGGGAGGATGAGAGAAGAGAGAGAGAGAGAGAGAGAGAGAGAGAGAGAGAGAGAGAGAGAGAGAGAGAGAGAGAGAGAGAGAGAGAGAGAGAGAGAGAGAGAGAGAGAGAGAGAGAGAGATAAAGAAGAGCAAGGTAGGAGGTGTTATGTACAAATGATGATGATCGTGAAAGAAACAAGATTCATCGATTTTAACGGGGCACTTTAGGTCTGACGTATGTTGTTGATTTTACCTTTAGCTTTTTGGGAGTATATAGATCTTACTACTTACCACTGATGATAGCTTATTCCATATATACATACATACATATATATATATATATATATATATATATATATATATATATATATATATATATATATATATATATATATATATATATATATATATATATATATATATATATATATATATATATATATATATATATATATACATAAGTGGATATTTTCATATATTTTAGACCGTTTTGGGAGATTATTTTATTATTTTCACCTGGCTTCATACATACGTACATACATACATACATATACATATACATATTACGCCCGATGGTTGAATTCTAATTCTAGATATCGTTTTGGGAGTTTTTTGTATTTTGAGAGTTTAAAACTGTACACACACACACACAGTCACACACACACACACACACACACACAATTACACACACACACACACACACACACACACACACACACACACACACACACACACACGCCCATCGATCACCAGCCATTGCTGACCAACCAATTTGAGCCAGCATCACCTTTCCCCTCCTTCCCTCCCTCCGCTTTGTTAGCTTCTAAAGACCCTGTACGTAAAGTTCTTCCCATATTCCTTCTTCCGTTCTTCATTGTTCTTTACATTCCTCCTATCCTCCTCTTCTTTATTTATCTAACTTACCTGTACCTTACCTAACCTAACATTACCTGACCAACTTTAGCTTAACCCAGAAACCTGACTCTTCCTACCTTACCTAACCTTACCTAGAACCAATCCATACCTCTTACCTAATCTTACCTTACCTAAGTTAACCTAACCTTAGCTAACCTAACCTTCCTAACCTTATCTAATCTTATCTAACCTTACCCAGCCTAACGTAGCCTAACCTAACCTCCTCCATCTGGTGTTGGTGTCCCGGTTATCCTTTCTCCTTCATTTTAAGGGTGACCTCCTCCTCCTACTCCTCATCGTCAACTAAACACAGACCAATATACCGTACCTTACTTCACACGTCTTCCTTCCTTTAGTGAGAATTTTCGTGCCTCTCTAACTTTATCACACCAAAATATCTATCTATCTCTTTTACATCGACTTTTCTTTTCCTCTTTTTTTCCTTCACATTTTCCTTTCCTTCTGCACTATCCTGTTCTTTTCATCTCAAACATCTATATTTTATCCTCATCTTTTCCTCTTCCTCTTTTTTCCTTCGCTTTTCCTCTTTTATCAATATTAACATCTGCATTTTTTTCCACATGTTCTACTTCATTTATTTATCTTCCTCTTTTCTTCCCATTTTCCTATCTTATTCTCATCTTTATCACTCGTCTATATACCTCAAAACCATATATTTTCTCCTTTATCTTTTATATATTATATATATATATATATATATATATCTTATATATATATATCTATATACATCTGCCTTTTTTTTTTTTTTTTGCTTCTTCTATTTCATTCTTTTCCTCCTTTCTCTCTTCATATTTCTCCTCTCTACAATCTTTCTTCACTCTTCTTTCTACCTCAAAATAATTAATCATCTTCTCTACTGCTTCATCTTTTCTTCTTCCTCTTCTTCTTCTCCTCTCATTTTCATTTTTCCTAGTATCTCCTCCACTTTCCTTCACTTCTTTTCACCTTCACACTCGTCTCTCTCTCTCTCTCTCTCTCTCTCTCTCTCTCTCTCTCTCTCTCTCTCTCTCTCTCTCTCTCTCTCTCTCTCTCTCTCTCTCTCTCTCTCTCTCTTTCCTCGCTTTCCTGGTTCTTTCTGTCTCTCTCTGTGTCTCTATATCTCTGTCTCTTTGTGTATTCTTTTCTCTCTCTCTCTGTATGTCTGTTTGTCTGTCTATTTCTGTATCTGACTGTCTATCGTTTTCTCTGTTCATATAGTTTCTTCTTCTTAATTTTCTTGTTCTTCTTTTTCTTGTTTTCTTTCTCCTTTGTCGTCATTATCAGGAGACTTATATATCTCTATCTGTCTATCTGTTTATTGCCCGTTGTCCCTCTGTGTTCTTTCTGTCTGTCTGTTTTTTCTGGTTCTCTTTCTCTTGTTGCTGTTGATATTATAGTTTTCTTCTTTATCATCTTGTTCTTCTTATTCCTCTTTCACTCTCTTCAGCTTCATATAACTTGTCACCTCCTCCTCCTCCTTCTTCCTCTTTCTCCTCCTCGTCTTCCTTTATTATATTTTTCTCTATCATCTTATTCATCTCGTTCTTCTTCTTCCTCTTTCTGTTTCAGCATCATAAGACTTGTCATCTCTTTCTCTTCCTCCTCCTTCTTCTCCTGTTTCTTCCTTCCTATCTTTCTCGTACAAAGACTATCGTTTCTTTATTCCGACACACACACACACACACACACACACACACACACACACACACACACACACACACATGCACTCACACACTCACTCAGTAATTCAAGCGATGGATTCCTGCACTGGTCTCCCTCACCCTCCTCCTTTGTTTTCCCGTAAGTTTTCAAGCAGCACACCCTCACCCTGGGTATATAACACGACCAGGGATATTACTGGAACAGCGATGTGGCGTATAACTCACTCTCTCCTGCAGCTTTCCTTCCTATATCTCCTTCCTCTTCTGCCAGGACCCAGACCAGAGACCGCTTTGATGTGCTTTCTTCTTCTCCTTCCCAAACTTGTCCACACGAGACGTCTTCTTCTTCTTGCGCCAGGGTCGTATCCCCAGGTTTAGTCTTGATCTAGAGAAACGGCGGATACGTGGTTAAGAAGGAGAGAGAAGATGCTGCGTGAGATGGAGAGGTAAGATGGAAGGAAGCATCATGGGTTAGGGAACAGAATAAGGCTGGATATATTACGATTAAGACTAAGGAGTGGGCTTGGGCACGTCGTGTTATGGGTAGAAATGATGACAGACGGACAACCAAAGATGCTGCGTGAGATGGAGAGGTACGATGGAAGGAAGCATCATGGGTTAGGAGAACAGTATAAGGTTGGCGATGTTAAGATTAAGCTAAAAAGATGACTTACGGTGGTCGTTTCATGGGTAGAAATGATGACAGACGGACAACCAAAGATGCTGCGTGGGATGGAGTGGTAATGGAAGGAAGCGAGCGAGCGTCACGGGTTTTGAGACAGAATAAGGTTGGAGATGTTAAGATCGAGCGTAAGAAGTGGACTTGTGGAGGTCGTATTATGTGTAGAAATGATGACAGACGAATAACCGAGGATGCTGGGTAAGACGAAGAGATAGAAAAGAAGGAACAAATAAAGATAAGAAAGAAGAACAGGAGGAAAGGAGGAGACAGAGAGTTTAAACAAGAGACAAAGACAGAGAGAAAGCAACAGAGAGAGAAAGGAAAAAAAAAAAAAAGAAAGAAGAAGAAGTAGTAGATGAAAGTCAAGTCATAGATAATTTGCCAGGACAGAATGGAGTACACTGAGAGGCGAAAGACAGGTAGATAATGTGAGTTAGTTAAATACATATAAAACTGAATCTGTATATCTTAGCTTGGAATTATTGGCGTAGCAGCCAAACACTATTACATTTGTTCACGATCTTAGGCAAGGGAAAGTTTAATATATATAAGACTTACTGACATTCGTATGTTTTAAGCCCCAAATATTACCTAGAGAAAAGTTAGAAATGATGTTAATCGATAGTGTTGTGTTTGGAATAGTTAATCAGTGACCCATCGAACTTTACTCTCCTGAACTAAAGAAAGTGAGAGTATGATGTAACTAATATTATAATAAGCTTAACGCCTCATTGAAATACTGCCAAAATAGGAAAAAGTGATGACTTATATCAGTGGTGATCAACATTATTGGGTGGCAGGGCCACATTAGATGGGCAATGTGTGATGAGGGCCTCATATTTCCTGCAATGTGAATACGCATAGTAATTAATATACGTATTCTGCAGACTAATAATACTGATTATGTTGTGTATATATTGTAACCTTCGGAAAGAGTCGTAATCAAAACACTTTTCACATAAATTGCAGGTCATGTGAAATGGTCAATTATAAAGTACAATAAATTGAAGACCTATATACGAGATACACCATTTAGCCTTTGGGCAGGGAGAGGGAAACGTGGAGCAGCTGCTGTGTGCCGGGAGGTGGGAACTCAATTGGGTAGGGGTACAGGGGAGGTGGCGTGGAAGACGATGGGTAAGGGGAGAGGGCTAGGAGTGGATGGGCAACAGTGGGGAAGTCCCGGAAGGGAGCAGTTGGGTAGGAGAGGGTAGGGAGCCAGAGACCAGGACTGATTGAGAGGATGAGTGGGGGATGAGAGGGGCAGGGACATGAGCAGAAGGAATAGCCAAGCAGGAGGAGTTTCCCCCAAAAAAGCCTAGATTAGCCTGTTTTCAAGGGAAAATAGCCAAGGCGCCAAGGTCCCAGCTCAAAAGCCAAGATCTAGTAAAAAATGCCAAGGAGTGGCAACACGGGACTCACGTCAACAAAATCAGTGGGGCTAGCCAGCTTTCAGGCTGCCAGATGAGAATAGCATCTTTATCATTATAATACTATAACGTCATAAAGTTCACTTGTAATAAGATATTCAGTAATATCAATCATAATATAATTTATATTGCTACATGTCATTAAAATTAAATGTGAACTAATATTATACGTATTATGATAGGGATAAGTAGGTTATTTTTTTGGTTGCTTGCCGAGGGCCGCATTAAACTTTATTGAGGGCCACATGCAGCCCTCAAACAGTGGGTTGAGCACCCCTGACCTATATTATTGTGTATGCATTCCTTCACCACTCAACCATTAATAAAAGCAAACAGCATTATATGACTGATCTATATATCATGAAAGCCACACGAAATATTGTTAAAGAGAAGATGAAATTGTGACTGATCTTCAAAGTCTCGTCTAAATTTCCACCTTCCTATGACTTGAACTTTTTCTTACGCGAGGGGAGGATCAAGACACCTGAACATAATCTTTTGGAATTCATTAATACCTCATTTTGGGAGTATTAGTTTCGTTTTTTTCCCGATTTTTTTATTTCTTTTCCTCTACTGCTTCTGATGTATGAAAAAAACAAAAACAATCTCTTAGTCAACCATTAAACAAGTCCTTTTTTCAGGTAGTAAGAAAGAGTAGTTTTGCATTTTCTCTACGTTTTTTTTTTTTTTCTTGACTGCTTCTTCTGATATATAAACAAACACCCATTGGTGCTACTTTGGTTTGTCATGAATCTACTTTGGTATGTGATCTGCACTTTATATTGCGGTCTACGTGTCATGAATCTACTTTGGTATGCCATCTAAATGGTTGATGCATGGTCTAGATGGTCTCCGACTATAGAGGGTAATAGCGGTGGTAGAGAGGTAGTTGAGTCCCGGTTCAACAAGGTACAAGAACAAGGAAAACACTTGTCGTGATTACGAGAGAATGTCTGGTTAGAGTGTCGAAGCGCCGGTCCCGAACAAGGAAAACACTCGTCGTGGTTTCGAGAGAATGTCTGCTTAGAGTGTCGAAGCTCCGGTCCCGACTCAACAAGGTACATGTGGCAACAGCACACTTCATTCCGCCATAGACATCAATCTCGACAGCTTTGGTATGTTACCTGCAAGCTAGTTTGTTACATCATGGACTTCTTTGATAACTTCAATGGAGGTGTACTGCACATAACAGTTTTGCAGTTCTACGCAAGAAGAGAAATCCCCACACTCGAAAAAATTAATGAAGAAGTGAAGAACAACCTCTCATATCCTGGCAGCCGTGAAACACTGAGAAAAGTTCTGAAGAAAATCGGATTTCACCATGCAAGGGTTGATGGGCGAAAATTCCTCTTGGAAAATAATGATGTGCAATATGCACGAAGCAAGTTTTTAAGAGAAATAAGGAAACACTTAAGCTCAGACAAGAACATCGTATATTTGGACGAGTCGTGGGTTAACCAAAACTACACGGTTTCCAAATGTTGGGTGCATGAAGAAAATGCAGGTCAGGCTATAGGAGTGAGGGTGCCGACTGGGAAGAGAGGCCGCTTGATCATTCTGCACGTTGGATCAAAAGAAGGATTTGTTCCCGGGGGCCGCCCTTTTTTTCCAGGCAAAAAATGTCGGGGATTACCATGATCAGATGAATGCAGAAACATTTGAAAAGTGGTTCACACATCAACTCTTACCAAACATTCCTTCAGCGTTAGTAATTGTGATGGATAATGCATCTTATCACTCAAGAAAAATTCACAAGCCACCAACATCTGCAAACAACAAAGCTACGATACGAGAATGGCTGGAGAAGAAGGGCGTAGCAGTGCCAGAAGTTATCCTCAAGACAGACCTTCTGCATCTTGTAAGTCAACACGTCTCTTCTGCCGACACAAACTACGTTGTCGACAAGATGGCTTCAGATCACGGACATAAGAGTAGTGCGCCTGCCACCATACCACTGTCACTACAACCCCAATGAGCTGGTTTGGGCTCAAGTTAAAGGCTACATCTAGAAAAAACAAACATTCAAGACTGCCGACCTAAAACCACTCATAGAAGAATCAATACAAAATGTTACCAAGGAAATCTGGAAGAATGTTGTCCGGCACGCGGAAAACCTGCAGTCATAGGATGCAGAGAGAGATGTCGTGATTGACAACTTCATTGATTCTTTCATCATCACTCTCACATCTTCTGATGAGCATTCATCCTAAGTCATCCAAGATGCAGTGAAGAGAGGAACAGGCCTATCGGGGATATATACCTCTTAAAAAAAACGCGCCATGACTTTTACCTCTCGGGTGGTGTGGAAATAAAGTCGGTTATATAATCTGTACAATACAATGGTAAGGACTAAAACCAAATTTATCGTATAAACCCACAATTTCTGTATTATAACCTAATAAATCAGGTTGAATAAACGCGAGAGAGAGGTAACCAAGGTGGGGATAAAACGTGGCACCGCTGTACTGCTGCTTACTCCCTAGAGGCCTACGTCACAGCCGCACGTTTGAGCTAGCCGGAGTATAACCTCCCTAAATCCTCATTTATATTTAAGTCATTGACACAGTCCTAAAGCGTGCACAATAATTCTACAACGAAATCAGCGACGAAACTAAAGCACAGGCATTTTTAAGAAGACGTGGACTTTTGGATGAAAAACAAAGTGTTTCACCGTGTCATCGATGTGGCGGAGAGGTGAAGGACGCTCGGAAATGAAGACGAAATGGCAAATTTATTCCCGTTCTTCGTTGCAGAAACCGTGGATGTCAAACTTTTCGTTCCGTTCGCAGAGGTAATGTATTCATCCACTTCACAGATTTAAATAACAAACTAAATTGCAAGCTCTCTCTTTGCCAAATTTTAGAATTGATCTTTTATTTTATACAAGACCTCTCTTATGATCTGGTTCAAAGATTAACTGGTAGAGGTACCGAAGCAATATGCGACTGGTTCAACATGTGCAGAGAAGTTTGTACAGCGAATGTTTCAGTCCAACATCGTGGTCAAATGGCAGGGACTGAAGAAGAGCCTGTGCAAATTGATGAAGCACGCTTTGTAGGACAGCGAAAGCACACTAGAGGCCGAATGTTGCAAGGAGACCGGACTCCAAATTCAACAGACGGTGAAGCTGAAGTGGACAGTAACCGTAACCATGCATGGGAGACGTATTGATGGTGTTTGGTTTGAAGAGAGGCTCAGGGTGCCGATATTTTTACGTTCAAAGAAGAGACCGTGAGACACTTCAACCAATTATTCAGAGAGAAGTCGCTGAAGGCTCAATAATCCATTCCGACGACTGGCCAGCTTACTCTAATATAAACCAAATCAATTGTCGTCATTTTTCCGTAAATCATCAGCAGTATTACGTCGATCCTAACACTGGGGCACATACACAAGGAATTGAAAGATCCTGGCTTGATGCGAAGACTCGGGTATTGAAAAACATGAGAGGCAGCAATCAAAGAACTTTTCAGTCGCACCTAGACTACTTCTGTTGGCGGATGATGAGAAAAGAAGCTCCTGACATACATTTAGCATTTTTAGCTGATATATGTGATGTTTACCGATATAATATTTTTAATAAAAAAATTGTTTTTATTATGTTTTACCATGTAGATATCATTACAAAATAAAATATCAACGGTGTAGATACTTCTCCTTGTAGATAACAAGCCAAAGTACGGTGTATATATTTTTTCTTATAGATAACAAGCCAAAGTAGCACCCACCCATTTTTCAGTCATCCATTTAGTACCTTTTTTAAAGTAGTGAGAGAAATTCAAGTTAAAGAAAATGGAATGAGGTTAGTCTGTAGCAGGTGCTTGATACGGGGTCTAAAATTTGCCTTGAAGGGGGCTGGATTTTTTTTACAACAAGGAGACAGATCAAGGGCACACACAAAAAGTAAACAATAATAAAATAAAGCCCGCTACTCGCTGCTCATAAAAAGAATCAAAGAGGTGGCCGAAAGTTAGGTCAATTTCGGGAGGAGAGGTGTCAGATACCCTTCTCTTGAAAGAGTTCAAGTCGTAGGCAGGAGGAAATACAGAAGAAGGATGATTGTTCCAGAGTTTACCAGCGTAAGGATGAAAGCGTGAAGATCCTGGTTAACTCTTGCATAAGGGTTTGGACTGTATAGGGATGAGCATGAGTAGAAAGTCGCGTGCAGCGGGGCCGCAGGAAGGGGGTGGCATGCAGTTAGCAAGTTCAAAGAGCCGTCAGCGTGAAAATATCGATAGAAGATAGAAAGAGGCAACATGGCGCATAAATTAAGAGGTGAAGACTATCAGTAAGAGGAGGAGAGCTGATGAGACGAAGAGACTTAGACTTCACTCTGTCCAAGAGAGCTGTGTGGTGGAGCCCCCACGTGAGATGCATACTCCATATGAGGGCGGACAATGCCCTGTATATGGATAGCAACTGCGCGGGGAGAAGAAGTGGCGGAGACGATACAAAACCCCCAGCCTCGAGGAAGCTGATTTAGTGAGAGACGAGATGTGAAGTTTCCAGTTAAGATTTAGAGTTAAGGATAGACAGAGGATGTTTAGTGTTGAAGATGGTTACAGCTGAGTGTTGTCGAAGAATAGGGGATAGGTGTTTGGAAGATTGTGTCGAGTTGATAGGTGAAGAAATTGAGTTTTTGAGGCATTGAAGGACACGAGGTTCCTTTTACCCCAATCGGAAATTATAGTAAGGTCTGAGGTTAAGCGTTCTGCAGCCACCAGCCTGGAGTCATGTAATTCCTGTTGAGAGGGTCTTCTGTTGAAAGAAGCTGAATAATGCAGAGGGAGTCATCAGCGTATGCGTGGATAGGACAGTTTGTTATGGAAAGAAGATCATTGATGAATAACAGGAAGAGAGTGGGTGATAGGACAGAGCCCTGTGGAACACCACTGTTAATAGGTTTAGGGGAAGAACAGTGACCGTCTACCACAGCAGAGATAGAACGGCCGGAAATGAAACTGGAGATAAAGGAACAGAGAGAAGGAGAGAATCAGAAAGAGGGCAGTTTGGAAAGCAAAGACTTGTGCCAGACTCTATCGAAGGCCTTCGATATGTCTAGCGCAACTGAGAAGGTTTCACCGAAACTGCTAGAGGATGACCAAGAATCAATTAGCAGAACAAGAAGATCGCCAGTAGAACGCCCCTTGCGGAACCCATACTGGCGATCAGATGGAAGGTTAGATGTGGAAAGGTGCTTTTGAATCTTCCGGCTAAGGATTGATTCTAAAGCTTTATATAGACAGGAAAGTAAAGCTATAGGGCGGTAGTTTGAGGGATTGGAACAGTCACCCTTCTTAGGCAAGGCTGTACGAAGGCGTACTTCTAGCAGAAAGGAAAGGTAGATGTTGATAGGCAGAGGCGAAAGAGTTTGACCAGGCAGGGTGTCAGCACGGAAGCACAGTTTTTAAGGACAATAGGAGGCGCTATATCAGGTCCATAAGCCTGCTGAGAGTTGAGGCCAGAGAGGGCATAGAAAACATCATTAGGAAGAATCTTAATAACATGCAGGCATAAAGGAGTCGGAAAGGGGGTGAGTAAGAGGAATATGCCCATAATCGTCCAGAGTGGAGTTGTTACAGAAAGTTTGAGCGAAGAGTTTAACCTCAGAGATAGACGAAACGGCAGTGCTGCCGTCTGGGTTAAGAAGAGGCGGGAAAGAGCAAGAAGTGAAATAGGAGAAGATATTTTTGGCTAAGTGCCAGAAGTCTCTGGAAGAATTAGAGAAAGCAAGGTGTTCACATTTGCTATGGATAAAGGAGTTTTTGGTAAGTCGAAGAATAGATTTGGCACGATTCCGGGCGGAAATGTAAAGATCATGGTTAGAGGGAGTTCGAAGGCTCTGGTACCTTTTGTGAGCTGCCTCTGTATCTTTGACAGCACGAGAACAAGCGTAATTAAACCAAGGCTTTTTAACATGGGGAGTAGAGAAAGTACGTGGAATGTATGCCTCCATTCCAGAAACAATCACCTCTGTAATGCGCTGGGCACACATAGAGGGGTCTCTATCCTGGAAGCCGCAATCATTCCACGGGGAATCGGAAAAGTACATCCTCAGGTCGTCCCACCGAGTTGAAGCAAAATGCCAGAAGCATCGCCTCTTCGGAGGGTCCAGAGGGTGTACAGGAGCGATAGGACAGGATACAGAAATAAGGTTGTGATCAGAGGAGCCCAACTGAGAGAACAGTTTGATAGAGTAAGCAGAAGGGTTAAAAGTAAGGAAGAGGTCTAGTATGTTGGGCCGGTCTCCAAGACGGTCGGGAATACGTGTAGGGTGCTGAACCAACTGCTCTAGGTCATTGAGGAGAGCAAAGTTGTAGACTTGTTCACCAGGCTGGTCAGTGAAAGAGGATGAAAGCCAAAGCTGGTGGTGAGCATTGAAATCTCCTAGGATGGAGATTTCAGGGAGTTCAAATGATCAAAGAATTTTACATAGTTAGTAGAATTAGGTGAAAGATAAACAGCACAGTTGTATTTAACAATAGCATGACAATGAAGTCTTAGCCAGATGGTGGAAAATTCAGGAGAGTCAAGGTCGTGGGCACGAGAGCAAGTGATGTCATTGCGTACGTAGACGCAACATCCAGCTTTATATTGAAATTTAGGATAGAGATAGTAGGAGGGAACAGAGTAGAGATCGATGTCAGTAGCCTCAGAAAACTGTGTTTCGGTGAGGAAGAGAAGGTGAGGTTTAGAGGAGGAGAGATGATGTTCCACAGAATGAATATTAGAACGAAGACCGCGAATATTGCAGAAATTGATAAGAAAAAGGTTTGAGGAGTTATCAAAACACCTCTCAGGTCGGCAGCCAGAAGGGGATTCCTCCCTGGGGGAATTTATGGCCACCCCCCCCAGGCGGGGACTCCGAGGGATTGTTGTTCAACGCCATTTTGAATTTTGGGAAAAGGTGTGTGTGTTGTGTGAATGTAGTGTGGTGTAGATAGAGAGAGTATCTGTCTTTTGAGAGCATGCTGAACTACTCTCTGATGTAGATGAGACAATAGTGAAATGGTTAGTGAGGTAATGGGAAGGGTCTTTGGAGGGCTTAAGCACCCATCTCACTGCCCATATATACCTCACCAGGAGTGGTTGCGCCCGTTCGGTAGGTGTCTTCCTACCTAATTCCTACCTACTCGAGACAGCAGCACTGCTGTCTCGTCTGTCTCTAAGGCTGAAATCTTCGCTCAAACTTTCTGTAAGAACTCCACCCTGGACGATTCTGGCCATATTCCTCCTACTCATCCCCCCTCTGACTCCTTTATGCCTGTTATTAAGATTCTTCCAAATGATGTTTTCTATGCCCTCTCTGGCCTCAACTCTCAGAAGGCTTATGGACCTGATGGAGTTCCTCCTATTGTCCTTAAAAACTGTGCTTCCGTGCTGACACCCTGCCTGGTCAAACTCTTTCGCCTCTGCCTATCAATATCTACCTTTCCTTCCTGCTGGAAGTATGCCTTTGTACAGCCTGTGCCTAAGAAGGGTGACCGTTCCAATCCCTGAAACTACCGCCCTATAGCTTTACTTTCCTGTATATCTAAGGCTTTTGAATCAATCCTTAACCGGAAGATTCAAAAGCACCTTTCCACTTCTAACCTTCTATCTGATCGCCAGTATGGGTTCCGCAAGGGGCGTTCTGCTGGCGATCTTCTTGCTCTCTTAACTGACTCTTGGTCATTCTCTTTTAGCAGTTTCGGTGAAACTTTCTCTGTTGCGCTAGACATATCGAAAGCCTTCGATAGAGTCTGGCACCAGTCTTTGCTTTCTAAACTGCCCTCTTTCGGATTCTATCCCTCTCTCTGTTCCTTTATCTCCAGTTTCCTTTCCGGCCGTTCTATCTTTGCGGTGGTAGACGGTCACTGCTCTTCCCCTAAACCTATCAACAGTGGCGTTCCACAGGGCTCTGTCCTATCACCCACTCTCTTCCTGTTATTCATCAATGATCTTCTTTCCATAACAAACTGTCCTGTCCAATCATACGCCGACGACTCCACTCTGCATTATTCAACTTCTTTCAATAGAAGACCCTCTCAACAGGAAGTACACGACTCCAGACTGGAGGCTGCAGGAGGCTTAACTTCAGATCTTGCTATCATTTCCGATTGGGGCAGAAGGAACCTTGTGTCCTTCAGTGCCTCAAAAACTCAATTTATCCACCTATCAACTCGACACAATCTTCCAAACACCTATCCCCTATTCTTCGACAACACTCAGCTGTCACCGTCTTCAACAGTAAACATCCTCGGTCTATCCTTAACTCAAAATCTCGACTGGAAACTTCATATCTCCTCTCTCGCTAAATCAGCTTCCTCGAGGTCGGGCGTTCTGTATCGTCTCCGCCAGTTTTTCTCCCCCGCGCAGTTGCTATCCATATACATTGGCCTTGTCCGCCCTCGTATGGAGTATGCGTCTCACGTGTGGGGAGGCTCCACTCACACAGCTCTTCTGGACAGAGTGGAGTCTAAGGCTCTTCGTCTCATCAGCTCTCCTCCTCCTACTGATAGTCTTTTACCTCTTAAACTCCGCCACGATGTTGCCTCTCTTTCTATCTTCTATCGATATTTCCATGCTGACTGCCCCGTCGAAGGGGAGTCACCTTGTCGTGGTGACGGGGCTTGAAGCGAGGTCGGCGGCACCACCTTCCGTGGTGGCTTGCCCACCTCGATAGGGCTCGATGTCCGTTGGCCTCGTGGACTAAGTGCTCCCCCCTCATCACCGGTAGAGGAGGCCTACTGGTGATGTTGCCTTCGCCCCTGCCCTGCCCTCTTACCACCTAGGGCAGGGCTACTCTCTCCCCACGTGTTTGCCGTGCGTGGCGTCCCGTATACTCCCCGTGCCCTCTCATCTGGCGGTTGAGTCCACCGCGGGGCAGGATGTAGTTCCCCTCGTTGGGCAACACGCTAATTTGGTGGGAGGGCTGGGGTAAGACGGGCGGTTCAGTGTGGCCCCATTGAATCCCCGATCGGCTGGTCATGCGATGGCTTGGGTCAAGTAGTCACTGCCGGGTGGGCGGTCGCAAAGGTCCCGCGGCCGCCGTCAAACACCTGGCAGTGGATGCGTATACTTCCCCATTATCCCTGGGGCTGTTGGGTGCGGTCTGGCTAACATCCAGCCTCCTTGTTGTGCTCCGTGGTGGGTGGGGGTGTGGGGGTGAAACACCTCCCTGTGTATGGTTAAGTTTCCCTTGCCTCGGCCTGCCTCTCTCCCTGACGTCCGCCTGTCCCCGATTACCCCTACACGGTCCTCTCTCGTCGCCACCTTGGAGCCTTTCACGGCTCCTGGTGGTGCCGCTGAAAAGTCCCTACCTCCTAGAGGGGTTGACCAAGATAAGTCCGTGCGACACAAAAGTCCACGTGTGTCTGACAAGGCTGCCTCCCATTCAGGGGGTAACTCTGATGTGCGTCCCTCTACCAAGCTGGACGCACTTCAGATGGTGAATATCGATCCATCGTTTTCCTACCGTGCCTTGCGCTCCTTATTCAAGCCATTTGGCACAGTCCTTCGTATCCGTCTCATTTATGATGGAGACTTCAAGTCAAACAGATGCTATGTGACCTTTTCCTCCAGCGCTGAAGCCCAGTCGGCGTGTGATGCTGTTGCGACTCTGCCTATCGCAGGTGCTGGATTTCAAGCGAAACTTCTTCGCTTCGGACAGTGACATGGACTATGTCCCGAACCTCTTTGAAGACGCTTTGTTAGAGCCAACTCCCAGGGACAGCCAGGTCCCTCCCCCTCGTTGGTTTGTTGCATACTATAGGAATGGGCGTGGCAACTTCATTCATGCTGCTAGGTACCTCGCCAAAGAAATTGGCACGATCCCTGAGGGGAATCTGAAAAAGTATGAAAAGGGAGTGTTAGTCAGGGCTAAAGATATTACTCAAGCTAAAATGGTGCAACATCTACCATGCCCTGCTGACAACATGTTTGAAACGGTCAAAGCACATCATACCTTCAATTATAGTAAAGGCAGTATATATAACCATGACCTCTATGAGCTCTCTGAGGAGGAAATATTTGGGATGTGCCCTAGTTCTGTTCATAAGGTGTCCAAGTTAAAGGGTTCAGCTAACATGATACTTCTCACCTTTTTTGGTTCTACCCTCCCTGACCGTGTCAATACTGGCCCCCTCCATCTAGATAAAGCAGACTGGCAGCGATTTACGGAACTTAGCTCCTCTCTTCGTCCGTTGGCTGACTTTGGAACTTCCGACGAGGTTGCATCCTATTTCACTGATGCCCTACATTCTGCAGCCCTTCAATCCGTCCCCAGGACGTCTGGCCAGTTCCCTAAACGTCCTGTTCCCTGGTGGAACGCCGCTTGCACAGCTGCTGTGCAAGAGAAGCGTGCTGCATTCTCTCGACTTCGTCGTCACCGTGGGGACCCCCAGTGTTTGGATGCTTTTCGGGGAGCGCGTGCTCGAGCACGACGCACTTTCAAGGAGGCTCGACGAATTTCTTGGAAGGCTTATCTTTCTTCCATCACTACCAGAACTACACTCACAGAAGTCTTTAACAGAGTTCGTAAGATCTCTGGGAAGTTTTCCCCCCTCCCCCTCCAGTGCTATCGCATGCGGAGGAGACGGTGGCGGACCCTAAGATTGTTGCTGACCTAATCGCCAAGCACTTTGCCAGTGTCTCTAGGAAAGATCCTACTGCACCAGGGGCTCGTCATCGCCGGGATTTGGAATCACTCGGCGTTAACTTCGCTTCCACCGGAGGGGAATCTTATAATATCCCATTTTCTCTTTCCGAGTTGAAGACGGCTTTATCCCAGTGTCATGACTCCTCGCCAGGTCCAGACGACATCCCTTATGCTTTCTTACGCCACATGTCTGACTGTGGTTTTACATTTTTATTAGATCTTTACAATTTCATTTGGCGTACCGGTGATTTTCCTTCTCTGTGGAGTGTGGCTGTAATTCTCCCCATTCTGAGGCCTGGGAAAGATCATCTCCAAGCAACAAACTATCGTCCTATTTCTTTAACATCCTGCATTTGTAAAGTGATGGAGAAGATGGTAAATGTCAGGCTTATGTGGTACTTGGAGAGCCGGAATTTATTAACCCCGGTGCAATATGGTTTCCGAAAGGTGCGCTCCACCTCGGATGTTCTTTTATCCTTGGAATCCTCAGTTTGTGAGGCGTTTGCCAATAATCACCACCAGGTGACCGTGTTTTTTGATCTGGAGAAGGCCTATGACGCCGCTTGGTGTCATGGAATTTTATAACCTGTTTGAGTTTGGTCTTCGTGGCCGTCTCCCTGTTTTTATTCAGGAGTTTTTGTCTCATCGTATTTTACGGGTTAGAGTGGGGAGTACTCTTTCCGAGGTTTGTCCACTTGAGGATGGAGTACCACAGGGAAGTATTTTTTTTTTTTTTTTTTTACAGCAAAGGAGACAGCTCAAGGGCACAAAAAAGTAAACATTAATTAAAAAAAAGCCCGCTACTCGCTGCTCCTAAAAAGAATCCAAAGAGGTGGCCGAAAGATAGGTCAGTTTCGGGAGGAGAGGTGTCCTGATACCCTCCTCTTGAAAGAGTTCAAGTCGTAGGCAGGAGGAAATACAGATGAAGGAAGATTGTTCCAGAGTTTACCAGCGTGAGGGATGAAAGAGTGAAGATGCTGGTTAACTCTTGCATAGGGATGAGCATGAGTAGAAAGTCGAGTGCAGCGGGGCCGCGGGAGGGGGGGAGGCATGCAGTTAGCAAGTTCAGAAGAGCAGTCAGCGTGGAAATATCGATAGAAGATAGAAAGAGAGGCAACATTGCGGCGGAATTTAAGAGGTAGAAGACTATCAGTATGAGGAGGAGAGCTGATGAGACGAAGAGCCTTTGCCTCCACTCTGTCCAGAAGAGCTGTGTGAGTGGAGCCCCCCCACACATGAGATGCATACTCCATACGAGGGCGGACAAGGCCCCTGTATATGGACAGCAACTGTGCAGGGGAGAAGAACTGGCGGAGACGGTACAGAACGCCCAGCCTCGAGGAAGCTGATTTAGTAAGAGATGAGATATGAAGTTTCAGTTGAGATTTTGAGTTAAGGATAGACCGAGGATGTTTAGTGTTGAGGAAGGTGATAGCTGGGTGTTGTCAAAGAATAGGGGATAGTTGTTTGGAAGATTGTGTCGAGTGGATAGGTGGAGAAACTGTGTTTTGAGGCGTTGAAGGACACCAGGTTCTTCTTGCCCCAATCGGAAATAATAGTAAGGTCTGAGGCTAAGCGTTCTGCAGCCTCCAGCCTTGAGTCGTTAAGTTCCTGAAGGGTGGGTCTTCTATTAAAAGAAGTTCAATAATGCAGAGTGGAATCATCGGCGTAGGAATGGATAGGACAGTTCGTTTTGGAAGAAGATCATCAATGAACAACAGAAAAGAGTGGGAGATAGGACAGAACCCTGTGGGACACCACTGTTAATAGATTTAGGGGAAGAACAGTGACCGTCTACCTGCAGAAATAGAACGGTCAGAAAGGAAACTGGAGATAAAGGTACAGAGAAGGATAGAAACCGTAGGAGGGTAGTTTAGAAAGCAAAGATTTGTGCCAGACCCTATCAAAAGCTTTTGATATGTCCAGCGCGATAGCAAAAGTTTCACCGAAACGGCTAAGAGAGGATGACCAAGAGTCAGTTAAGAAGGCTAGGAGATCACCAGTAGAACGCCCCTTGCGGAACCCATACTGGCGATCAGATAGAAGGTCAGAAGTGGAAAGGTGCTTTTGAATCTTCCGGTTAAGGATTGATTCAATAGCTGTAGATGAACAAGAAAGTAAAGCAATAGGACGGTAGTTTGAGGATTGGAGCGGTCACCCTTCTTAGGTACAGGCTGTATGAAGGCATACTTCCAGCAAGAAGGAAAGGTAGATGTTGACAGGCAGAGGCGAAAGAGTTTGACCAGGCAGGGTGACAGCACGGAGGCACAGTTTTTAAGGACGATAGGAGGCACTCCATCAGGTCCATAAGCCTTCTGAGGATTGAGGCCAGAGAGGGCATAGAAAACATCATTTTGAAGAATCTTTATAACAGGCATAAAGGAGTCAGAGAGGGGATGAGTAGGAGGAATATGCCCATAATCGTACAGAATGGAGTTTTTAGAAAAAGTTTGAGAGAAGAGTTCAATCTTAGAGATAGATGATACGGCGGTGTTGCCGTCAGGACTGAGGAGTGGAGGGAAAGATGAAGAAGTGAAGTAGGAGGAGATGTTTTTGGCTAGATGCCAGAAGTCACGGGAAGAGTTGGAGAAAGCAAGATTTTGACATTTTCTATTAATGAAAGAATGTTTGGTTAGTCGGAGAATAGATTTGGCACGATTTCGGGCAGAAATGTAAAGTTCATAATTAGCATTAGTTTGAAGGCTCTGGTATCTTTTGTGAGCTACCTCTCTATCATTGACAGCACGAGAACAAGCGTGATTAAACCAAGGCTTTGTAGCGTGTGGCGTAGAGAAAGAACGAGGAATGTATGCCTCCATTCCAGAGACAATCACCTCTGTGATGCGCTGAGCACACACAGAGGGTCTCTATCCAGGAAGCAATAATCATTCCACGAAATCGGAAAAGTACATCCTCAGGTCGTCCCACCGAGCTGAAGCAAAATGCCAGAAGCATCGCCTCTTCGGTGGGTCCAGAGGGTGTACAGGAGCGATAGGACAGGATGCAGAAATAAGATTGTGATCGGAGGAGCCTAACGGAGAGAACAGTTTGACAGAATAAGCAGAAGGGTTTGAGGTAAGGAAGAGGTCTAGAATGTTGGGCCGATCTCCAAGAAGGTCAGGAATACGTGTAGGGTGCTGGACCAACTGCTCTAGGTCGTTGAGGATAGCAAAGTTGTAGGCTTGTTCACCAGGATGGTCAGTGAAAGAGGATGAAAGCCAAAGCTGGTGGTGAACATTGAAATCTCCTAGGATGGAGATTTCAGCGAAGGGAAAGTGGGTCAAGATGTGCTCCACTTTAGACTTCAAATAGTCAAAGAATTTTACATAGTTGGTAGAGTTAGGTGAGAGATAAACAGCACAGATGTATTTAGTAATAGAATGACAGTGAAGTCTTAACCAGATGGTGGAAAATTCAGAAGAGTCAAGGTCGTGGGCACGAGAGCAAGTGATGTCGTTGCGCACGTAGGCGCAACATCCAGCTCTGGATTGAAATTTAGGATAGAGATAGTAGGAGGGAACAGAGTAGAGATTGCTGTCAGTAGCCTCAGAAACCTGTGTTTCGGTAAGGAAGAGAAGGTGAGGTTTAGAGGAGGAGAGATGATGCTCCACAGAATGAAAATTAGAGCGAAGACCGCGAATGTTGCAGAAATTGAGAAGAAAGAGGTTCGAGGAGTTATCAAGACACCTCTCGGGTCGGCAGCCAGAAGGGAGTCCTCCTGGGAATTTGTGGTCCCCAGGCGGGGACTCCGAGGCTTGGTGTATGTGCGCCATTTTGAAATTTTAATTTTGGGAAAAGGTGTGTATGTTGTGAGAATGTAGTGTGGTGTGGATAAAGAGAGGATCTGTCTTTAGAGAGCATGCTGAACTACTCTCCGGTGTTGGTGAGACAATAGGGAAACGGTTAGTGAGGACATGGGAAGGGTCTTTGGAGGGCTTCAGCTCCCTTCTCACCTCCCATATATACCTCAGTGTTACGCTATTTGCTGTGGCTATTAATGGAGTCGTTGGTGTCCTGCCTGATGGAGTTCATAGCTCCTTATATGGAGACGATTTATCCATTTCGTTCTCTGCGGCAAGGATGTCGCTGATTGAACGAAAACTGCAATTGACAATTAATAGAGTCGCCAATTGGGCAAATACGCACGGCTTTCGATTTTCGTCCTCAAAGACAGTAGCTATGTTTTTCTGTCGTCTTCGAGGCGTTCATCCGGACCCTGACTTATATCTTGGTAATAGGCGACTGTCCTGTGTAGAGACGACTCGTTACCTCGGTCTTTTATTTGATAGCCGCCTAACCTGGGTGCCTCATTTACGTTACGTAAAGGCGGCTTGTCAGAAAGCCCTGCCCCTCCTTCGTGATTTACCTCATACCTCTTGGGGTGCAGACAGGGACACGTTACTCGTCCTCCACAGAACACTCATCCTTTCCAAGTTGGAATATGGCTGCGAGGTATACTCCTCCGCCAAGGAAGCTCGCCTACGCGTGTAGGACTCAGTGCATCATGCCGGGGTCCGCTTGGCTACTGGTGCATTCCGGTCTTCACCGATACCTAGCCTCCTCGTGGATGGTGGCGTCCTGCCTCTGGATTTGAGACGCCAGTCCTCTCTATTCCGTTGCTGGTTCCGCGTCCAACACCTTCCAGAATCAGTTCCTTGTGTGTCAATTTTGCGGGATTCCCGTTCGCCTGCATATGATGAGCGACCTAGTCTCCCTAAACCTTTTGTGTTTCGGGTAGCGTCTGCCATGACACCGTTGTCTTTCCCTCCCATTCCTATCTGCCCTTATCGAGTACCTAGGGTTGGATACTGGCAGATCCCAGTGTATCCGTGTGTTCTCCCACTATAAATAGTAAGAGGATTTACCGCCATATGCGTTCCGATCCTTATTTTAGAGCATTTCACTGAACACTCGGACTCCATCCCTGTCTTTACTGATGGCTCTAAACTGGATGCTGGAGTTGGCTTTGGTGTTGTCTTCCCTCCTTCTGTCAGGGAGGTAGTCTTTCTTCTGTTGCTTCTGTATTTACTGCAGAGCTGTCTGCAATAGTCCTCTATTTACAGATTATTTTACGCTTCCTGTGGACTCTTTTATGATCTTCAGTGATTCTCGTAGCGCTCTTTCTGCGCTGGGCTCCTTCTCCCTCTGTTAATCCCCTAGTTTTATCTGCTCTCAGGTGGCTGTATTTGCTCAGCAACAGGGGATATCGCGTTGGGTTTTGTTGGGTTCCAGGACACGTTGGCGTACACGGGAACGAACGAGCTGATGGACTTGCAAGGAGGCAGCAGCTGGAGCTGCCCCCCACCCTAGTGCTGTCCCATGTACAGATATGTTTCCAGAGATTCGCAAGGCAATTCTTGCCAGTTGGCAGGAGAGGTGGAATGCTCGGGGTGCGACTCCCAAAATGGGAGAGATTACCAGGACTGTGTCTCGTCCTTGGTCATACGAAAGTGTCCGTGACCGTCGCTCGCAGACAGCCTTGAGCCGTCTTCGGACGGGTCATACGCGTCTAACACATGGTTACCTCATGTCCCGGGGGGTGCAGCCTTATTGTGATGACTGCTTGGTTCCCCTGACCGTGCGGCACTTGCTGGTCGAGTGCCCCAGTTTGGGGGACCTGCAGTGATACCTGTCGCAGTGTCGGGGAGAAAACGGATAATTCCGTCTCTCGCTGATGCTGGGGGGGAGATGCCTTTCCCCTGGACATGAGGTACTCCTCTTTATGGAGAAGGCTGGCCTTCTCCATGAGTTATGACCGTTTTCTGTGTGACTTGTTTCGTCTCGTTTTGTTTGGCTTTGCTCTTAGTTTACCTTTTTTAGTTTCCTTCTTTTGGTCTTTTTAGTTTTTTTTCTTTTTTTATTTTTTACTCATTGAATGCGGCGCCATATGACCCTGGCTGTTGCGGCGCCTAATTTAAATCAATCAATCAATCCACGCTGACTGCTCTTCTGAGCTTGCTAACTGCATGCCTCCCCCCCTCCCGCGGCCCCGTTGCACACGACTTTCTACTCATGCTCATCCCTATACTGTCCAAACCCCTTATGCAAGAGTAAACCAGCATCTTCACTCTTTCATCCCTCATCCTGGTAAACTCTGGAACAATCTTCCTTCATATGTATTTACTCCTGCTTACGACTTAAACTCTTTCAAAAGGAGGGTATCAGGACACCTCTCCTCCCGAAATTGACCTTTCTTTCGGCCACCTCTTTTGATTCTTTTTTGGGAGCAGCGAGCAGCGGGCTTTTTTTATTATTGTTTTCTTTTTTTGTGTGCCCTTGAGCTGTCTCCTTTGTTGTAAAAAAAAAAAAAAAACGTCACCACCACCATCACCACTACCACCACCACCAACAAAAGGACATAAATACCCCCCCCCCCCCATCAACTACCATCACCACCACCAACACCTGCTGCATCTCTCTCTCTCTCTCTCTCTCTCTCTCTCTCTCTCTCTCTCTCTCTCTCTCTCTCTCTCTCTCTCTCTCTCTCTCTCTCTCTCTCTCTCTCTCTCTCTCTCTCTCTCTCTCTCTCTCTCTCTCTCTCTCTCTCTCTCTCTCTCTAATACCAAGGTGTCTGTTTCTGTTGAACTATCAATCTACTTACTTAATTTTCTCCTCCCCCTTCTCTTCGTCCTCCTCCTCGTCCTCCTCTTTCTCTTCCTCCTTAACCTTCTCTTCTTCCGTCTCTTCCCTCCGTCTTCTTTTCCACCTCTTTCTGCTCTTCATCATCTTCCTCCTCATCTTCCTCCTCATCTCCCTCCTCCTCCTCTTCCTCCTCCTTTCCCTCCTCCTTGCACACTGTCTTCTTCCCCAAGTTATCAGACGCAGTAGTGGATAGATCTGTGGCGCACGTCGATCAGGTGGCGCGAAGTTATGTCCAGGGCCCGTATCCTCGACAACTATTAATACTAAACTTGGTATTAACTTTTGACTTTAGTATTAACTTCACTCTCAAAGTGTATCCTCAACAACTATTAGCCTAATACCTACTCTTAACTTTGGTATTAACTTGGGAGTGCTGGCGAGGACTTCTAAACACTTAATAGTAAAGTTAATAGTGAATCCCAGACCCAGACCCATATCAACATGGCCGCCGGACTTCCTCGCCTAACCAATCTGTTGCTATTTGTGTCTTGCTTGAAGATATTCATCACTGGATTCAAAGCTATGGTAGTAATGTGCAATAGTCATCATAACAAAATACGTAGTAACTAATTATATATGTCAACCTATTTATTTTCATGAGATCATGGTATGACCACTGAAAAACATAATTTGTTTTATCTTGGCTCCATTACAAATTCAGTATATAATTATTCATATATTCAATAAAGTAGTGGAATCCAGTTTTCAGCATCTTTTATTATTATGCCAATATTCTAAGCACTCAGCTTGCAAACACGCTTAGGTTTATGTTGTCAGCTTGGGTCGGACTTAGGTGAACACTTTACCAAGTGACCTAAGATTACTCAATGCTACCATAGAGGTACACAACATCTTTGATTGTGAGTGCATCAGAGAGCACTGGAGAGCAGCATGAGTCTAATTAGGTGCTAATGAATATCCTGCCTGCATCACAGACTACATAAAATGCAAATATGATCGGTGCCTAAAGGTGTTATAAGCTAATGATGGTAAATATATATATATATATATATATATATATATATATATATATATATATATATATATATATATATATATATATATATATATATATATATATATATATATATATATATATATATATATATAAAACTGTCTGCCCTAACGTCCCTCCCACTTTTGAAGTCCAAATGACGCCCCTGATTGTAACAACGTATCTTGTTACACCCATGACTGGGTGCCGGTGCAAATCTCCTCATTGAACACCGAGAAATTAATCTAGGCTCTAGGGAACTCGGAAAAATCCAAGTTAGAGAGTGCTGGCTGTGGTGATTGAGCCAGTGACCTTCGACATACAATGTCTGTCAGTGGAGCCAATAAAGGTAAAGGTAAAGTTGGGGCATACGCTGTAGCAGCGCGTGGCCTCGGTGCTCATCTCTGTAACATTGGCCCTTGAGCCTGTGGTGGGAGGGAGCCCATTACCCCGGGACACAGGGCCAGTGTGACATCCGGGTTACCACAGTTTCCCCAGGTAGTCATTTATCGACCAGCCCGAGAGGGAGGATGATCAGCTGGGTGAGCTGCACGCCGACTGCCCAGGCCGGGATTCGAACCCGGGCCCGCGTAGAAGCCAGGCATGCTGACCACTAGACCACGGAGGCGTATTGGAGCCCAATCTCAAGTGAACCCACTCACAATGGCACACAATTTTTTTTCTGGAAAGTTTTGTGCTTTGAATGAATTTGCTAACCATTTCTGTCGAAAAACAGCACAGATTATTTATCACCCCTTCCACCCCAACTTCCTCAGTAATAAAAAAAAAGTGATAAAATCATAGCCTTGAGGCAGTAATATTCAGCCCCAGCATCAAAAAATTATACTGCTGCCCTTTGAAAGGCATCTCTTAACTCCGATGAAGTAGGTGGTGACTGTGGTGGAGCAGCTTCATTGTCATCCCTGGCAATGGCAGGTGTCATTGGGCCAGCAGATGATGAAGCAGTGGCTGGTGTCATAGGGCCAGCAGATGTTGAAGCAGTGGCAGGTGTCATAGGGCCAGCAGATGATGAAGCAGTGGCAGGTGTCATAGGGCCAGCAGATGATGAAGCAGTGGCAGGTGTCATTGGGCCAGCAGATGTTGAAGCAGTGGCTGGTGTCATTGGGCCAGCAGATGATGAAGCAGTGGCAGGTGTCATTGGGCCAGCAGATGTTGAAGCAGTGGCTGGTGTCATTGGGCCAGCAGATGATGAAGCAGTGGCTGGTGTCATTGGGCCAGCAGATGATGAAGCAGTGGCTGGTGTCATTGGGCCAGCAGATGATGAAGCAGTGGCAGGTGTCATTGGGCCAGCAGATGATGAAGCAGTGGCAGGTGTCATTGGGCCAGCAGATGATGAAGCAGTGGCAGGTGTCATTGGGCCAGCAGATGATGAAGCAGTGGCTGGTGTCATTGGGCCAGCAGATGATGAAGCAGTGGCAGGTGTCATTGGGCCAGCAGATGATGAAGCAGTGGCTGGTGTCATTGGGCCAGCAGATGATGAAGCAGTGGCAGGTGTCATTGGGCCAGCAGATGATGAAGCAGTGGCAGGTGTCATTGGGCCAGCAGATGATGAAGCAGTGGCAGGTGTCATTGGGCCAGCAGATGATGAAGCAGTGGCTGGTGTCATAGGGCCAGCAGATATTGAAGCAGTGGCAGGTGTCA
The DNA here is from genome assembly GCF_024679095.1 of Eriocheir sinensis. Lineage (NCBI taxonomy): Eukaryota > Metazoa > Arthropoda > Malacostraca > Decapoda > Varunidae > Eriocheir > Eriocheir sinensis. The sequence continues at coordinate 169,182 of NW_026111217.1, read as the reverse complement.
TAGGGCCAGCAGATGATGAAGCAGTGGCAGGTGTCATAGGGCCAGCAGATGATGAAGCAGTGGCTGGTGTCATAGGGCCAGCAGATATTGAAGCAGTGGCAGGTGTCATAGGGCCAGCAGATGATGAAGCAGTGGCAGGTGTCATAGGGCCAGCAGATGATGAAGCAGTGGCAGGTGTCATAGGGCCAGCAGATGATGAAGCAGTGGCAGGTGTCATAGGGCCAGCAGATATTGAAGCAGTGGCAGGTGTCATAGGGCCAGCAGATGATGAAGCAGTGGCAGGTGTCATAGGGCCAGCAGATGATGAAGCAGTGGCAGGTGTCATAGGGCCAGCAGATGATGAAGCAGTGGCAGGTGTCATTGGGCCAGCAGATGATGAAGCAGTGGCAGGTGTCATAGGGCCAGCAGATGATGAAGCAGTGGCAGGTGTCATTGGGCCAGCAGATGATGAAGCAGTGGCAGGTGTCATTGGGCCAGCAGATGATGAAGCAGTGGCAGGTGTCATTGGGCCAGCAGATGATGAAGCAGTGGCAGGTGTCATTGGGCCAGCAGATGATGAAGCAGTGGCAGGTGTCATAGGGCCAGCAGATGATGAAGCAGTGGCAGGTGTCATAGGGCCAGCAGATGTTGAAGCAGTGGCTGTTGTAGGAGCAGCTGATGGTATCTTTTCCACAAGTAATGAACAATGTGCTGGGATGGTCTCTAGCAATACAGCAGCGGGGCTGAAAAAAAGCGTCATATATTAGTCATGATTAATGCTAATACTTACACTCAAAGTTGACGAGGATAGCTGTTACTCTTAATAAATTGAAACTATCAACTTTGATAGTAACTTTAAGAGTAAAAGTTAATAGCTCGTGAGGATACGGGCCCAGGTGATCTATTTTGAGAAACATTCATTGACGACGTAGGCTCACGTGGCCGTAGCCTATTCATGTTATCCGTATAATATTTTTTGACCACAAATTCCAAATTTCTAAAAATTATGATTGATAGACTTCATTTTCTGTTTATGTAATACTTTTTTTCTATAGCGTGTGTCATTTCTTGAATTCACGCAGGCTTGGGATTTGTGTCTTTCCATTCTTTACATATTTCCTCCCTGGTCACAAAACGCCAGTAAACGCTTCACGTACGTACTCTATGTAATGTAAGAAAGTCATTACTGAGTCGGCTGATGCCCGGATAATTCAGTTAATCAGGTAGGTAGATAATGAAATAATGATTAAGAATAATTACTGCAAAACACGTTAGGTGAAGAATCATCCGCCAAGTCTAATCTATAGCAATAAGTGACCCAGGTTTTCTCATGAGTTTGGAAGTGCTCACCTTAGTTCTAAGTTTCACTAAACCCTTGCCAGAAAAGCTGCAGGGGTCACAACAAGAACTGATGGGTGCTCTTGGAAGTGTAGCTACACACAGCTGCATAGATGCATTTCAGTCCTATCGTGATGGAAATAAGTTCAACCAACTTTTTGCCCAAGCTGAGGAAAGGTACGGAGATATCATCCAGAAGCCTTGAACAATCAGTGGTCATCATAAACATAATAAAGGCTAACCCTTCAACAGCAACTCCATAGGAGTACTATCGAAGAGCTATTTTTCTCCCATTTTCGGACACTGCTATAGCACAACTTAGGGAAAGGTTTGCATCTAAACACATTAGGAGTTTTTTGTTGGGAAATCTTGTTCCCTCTTTTTCAGTTGATAATGGCTTTGGTAAACTGAAGGAGGCAGTTGAATTTTATGGAAATTTCTTGATGGAGATGCCGATCTCGTTGAAGATGAATATCTACGGGGGCAGAGTTATTGGAAGCGTCGTGAATCTCATGAGAGGTTAAAGCAAGTTCTTGAGACATTGGCATGTGCCAAAAAATTGGGCACACGTCCAAAATTTTCCACCCTATTGCAAATTTCTCAACCCGACCTGTTAGCACTTTCACCAATGAGCGATTATTAAGTGCCCTTAAATTGCTTAAAACGTACCTTAGGAACGCAGTGAGTGACAGTCGTTTAAATGGACTGGCCTTACTCTGTCCATTGTGACACAAATCTTGATCATGAAGTCCTTGATGAATTTGCACGTAAGAACAGACGCATAAATTTGAGGTAAACCAGTTACAATGTATTGTAGTTGACAGTAACTAATCTAATTTATCTAGTTAATTTTATTTTATATTCATAAAATACCTGACCCAGTTTCCATGTATCTTGTAAAAATATGTATTACAGCAGCAGCCTGCATAAACGAAGATTATACATGTTATATGAATATAACATTTTTTTCCTTGCCAGTATATTACTTTTTTATCAGAACATTTAGTTCTAGAGTAAGTAGTGTTGTTTCGAGGGAAAATTTTTGCAGTCCAAATTACAGAAATGAACAAGATTTCTCCCCTCTCCACACCCACCATACTTCCCTTCCCTTCTGCCGCCGCTGACTCTCATTCATCACCCCCTCCCCTTTCCTCCACCTCTTCCCTCCCTTCCGTCTCTTCCTGCTCTTCCTCGCATTCTCTCTCCTTGTCCTCCCCCACATCACCTCCCCCCTCCTCTGCTACCACTACCTCCCCCGCCTCCCTCCCTCTCCCCTCCTCCCCTGCCTCCCCCACCACCTCCGCCACCACCTCAGCAACCTCCTCCTCCCCCCCTCCCCCTTCGACGTCATCCTCTTCCTCTCTCTCCTTCTTCCACTCATCGTCCTCCTCCTCCTCCTCCTCCTCCTCCTCCTCCTCCCTCCCTCTCCCCTCCTACCCTGCCTCCCCCACCACCTCCGCCACCACCTCAGCCACCTCCTCCCCCCCTCCCCCTTCGACGTCATCTCCTTCCTCTCTCTCCTTCTTCCACTCATCGTCCTCCTCCTCCTCTTCCTCCTCCTCCTCCTCCTCCTCACCCTCCTCCTCCTCCTCCTCTTCCTCCTCCCACTCCCCTGCTGCCGCCCCTCCCTCTCCTCCTGTAGCGGCTTCCCTTCCGTCTACTGACAAAGTTAATAAGAGGAAAGTACTGGTGGTTGGGGACTCTCAAGTCAGGTTCATTGACAGGTACTTTTGTTCAAGGGATAAGGAAAATAGGCTTCGAGTGTGCTTTCCCGGGGCAGGCATCCAGCACGTATCTGACAGAATGGAGGAAATTTTAGCAGGGGAGGGGACACAGCCAATCGTCTTCTGCAGTTACGGTGGTAATGACGTCAGTAAGGTGGGTAGCGAAGAGATATTTCGGCGCTTCAGGGAATCGTTTCCTAAAGTGAGGGACTTCGGGGGGGTGCCGGCTGTTTGTGGGGTTTTGCCGAGGAGGGGTGTGGGAGAGGGATGGCTTTCCAGAGCCTTAGCAGTAAACAGCAGGCTGGCGGCCCGCTGTAAGCGAAATGGTTGGCTTTTCCTTGACAATTGGGACCTCTTCTACAATAAAGCCACCTTGTATGCCAAGGATGGCGTGCATCTGTCACTCCAAGGGGTGGAGGTTCTCGCAGACTCCCTCGAGCGATCACTTAGCACCCTACAGAATTTTTTAGAGTAGGCGAGGGGGGAGGGCCTGTCAATGCATCGCAGACTGGGACCAGGGGGCGCAGGAGAAATCGAAAGGATATAAGAAAGGATGGGCTAACGGCTTATTACACCAACAGTAGGAGTCTCAGGAACAAGATAGATCTACTGAGGGGGAAAGCATGTGTCGAGAAATTCGACATTATAGCTATCACGGAAACATGGGTGGATACTGCCAACAAAAACTTCATGTCTGAGTATGAAATAGATGGTTACCAGATGTTTCACAAAGATAGAAAGGGAAGAAGGGGAGGGGGGGTGGCACTTTGTGTTAAAGACACACTTAAATGTTCCGCTAACAACTATATTCAAACAAATAGAGACTCAGAATCAGTTTGGGTGGACGTCCACAAAGGGAAAGACAAACTAATTCTAGGGGTTCTTTACAGGCCACCCAACCTCAGCAGGCAGGACACTGATATACTACTACAAGAGGTAGCAAAAATGTCTGCATAATGGGGGATTTTAACTATAGGAATATAGATTGGGAAGGCGTGGTGGGTGATCTAGAGTCTGAGGATTTTCTGAAAGTAATACAAGATAATTTTCTCAAGCAGACAGTAACAGAGCCCACCAGGGGTAACAACATTCTGGACTTGGCCTTAACTAACACCGAGTATATGATCAGCGAGCTAGATGTTGAGGGAGAATTAGGTGGCAGTGATCACAAGGAAATTAGGTTTAAATTAGGCTGGGCGGTGACCCATGAGCTCAACCCTGTGTTGGTGCCCGACTTTAGAAGAGCTGATTATGAGGGGCTCAGAAGACACCTTGAGGAGGTAAATTGGGAAACCTTAGGGCTGGATGAGGGCCAGATCTCAGGGGTGGAACCGGAAAGACAGGGGAACCATGTAGAAATGACCTACAATAATTTAGTTAGAGAAATTGCAAAGGGTCAGAGACAGCATATCCCTTACCAAGCACGTAGGAAGGAAAATAACGACCCCAAATGGATGACCCGCAGACTCAAGCATGAAATAGGCTTGAAGAGAGGAATTTATAGGAAAATAAAGAACGGAGATCCATCTCAGGGGTAGGTATGTTGAGCTAGTCAGGTCGGTGAAGAAGAACACCCGCCTAGCAAAAAGAAATTATGAGATTAGGGTAGCCAACGAGGCCAAGAGCGATCCCAAGGGCTTCTTTAAATTGTACAGGACGAAAACAAGGGACAGAATTGGACCGTTGAAAACAAACACGGGCGAGCTCGTTGAGAATGAAGAAGATATGAGCCAAATGATGAATGACTATTTCCTCTCAGTTTTCACGCAGGAAAATCTAACAACCATTCCGGAGAGAGTTCAGATATATGAGGGTGACGAGAACGACAAGTTGAGGGATGTGATCATCACTAGGCAAGTAGTCCAGGATGAGATTGGTAGGTTGAAGAAAAACAAATCGCCGGGCCCAGACGAAGTATTCCCAAGGGTTCTGAAAGAGTGCAAGGAAGTCCTTAGTGGCCCTCTTGCCGATATCTTTAAGATGTCGGTAAATTCTGGGTATGTGCCCAATCAATGGAAAGTAGCTAATGTGACGCCGATTTTCAAAAAGGTAGACAAGTCAGCCACCTCAAACTATCGCCCAATTAGCTTAACATCAGTTGTAGGAAAGATTTTAGAGTCAATTATAGCCAGGAGCATTCGGGACCATCTATAAAAGCATAATTTAATTCATGATTCACAACATGGGGTCACAAAGGGTAGGTCTTGCCTTACTAACCTGTTGTCCTTCTACACTAAAGTAATCGAGGCGGTTGACAGAGATGAAAACTATGACATATTATATCTAGATTTCAGTAAAGCGTTCGACAAAGTCCCTCATCACCGGCTATTACTAAAATTACAGGCTCACGGCGTAGATGGGAAAGTTTTGAACTGGATCAGGGCGTGGCTTAGTGGTAGGAAGCAGAGAGTGCAAACCAATGGTAGGAAATCTGAGTGGGGCAGTGTTACGAGTGGAGTCCCACAGGGGTCGGTGCTGGGTCCTCTGCTTTTTATTATTTACATCAATGACTTTGACACAGGAATTAGTAGCGATGTCAGTAAGTTCGCAGATGATACCAAGATCGGTAGAGTAATCCAATCAGACAGCGACGCTACCGTTCTCCAGGATGAGCTTGACAGACTATATAATTGGGCGAGGAAGTGGCAGATGGAATTCAATGTCAGGAAGTGTAGCATTTTGAGTGTAGGTAGGAATAACCCCTCACACAATTACTCCTTAAATGGCACTCCTCTAAGCAGGTCTGGGCGTGAGAGAGACTTAGGAGTCCTAGTGAGCGCTGACCTCCGTCCTAGGGCTCAATGCATTCAGGCTAAAAATCGGGCAAACAGAGTACTAGGTTTCATCTCAAGGAGCGTGAGCAATAGGAGCGCTGAAGTCATCCTCAAACTTTACTTAGCACTAGTTCGACCTCATCTCGATTATGCAGCTCAGTTCTGGTCCCCCTATTATAGAATGGATATCAAGATGTTAGAATCTGTACAGAGGAGGATGACAAAGATGATTCAGGGGGTGAGAAACTTGCCTTATGAAGACAGGCTGAAGCAGTTAAACCTACACTCTCTAGAAAGGCGAAGGTTGCGAGGAGACTTGATCGAAGTTTATAAATGGATGAAGGGCTTTAATAAAGGGGATGTCAATAAAATTTTGAGAGTGAAAGAGCCAGGTAGGACGCGTGGCAATGGTTTTAAGTTAGACAAATTCAGATTCAACAAAGACATATGCAAGAATTGGTTCACCAATAGAGTGGTGGACGAATGGAACAGGCTTGGGAGCCATGTTGTGGGTGCCAATACCATAGATACATTCAAGAAGAGGTTAGATAAAGCCATGGATGGTGAGGTAAGGTGGGGTTGAGTGTACAGGAGCTGCCTTGTATAGGCCAACCGGCCTCTTGCAGACTCCTTACGTTCTTATGTTCTTATGTTAAAAGTAATGTTCGCTCAAGTAACATAAAATTAGTATTTTTAAGATTATTTAAATCTCCCAGATTTATGTTGTACTTATATGCTACCAACAAACTTCTAAAATACACAATGTATGTATATGTATGTATCAATGCATGTATGTATAAAAAATAACAAATTTACCCTAGCGATCTAACCCGAATCCTCAAGCTGTATGGGATCCCTGCGCTTGCAATAATACTGGACGCAGAAAAAATATATTTATATACTTATATATATATATATATATATATATATATATATATATATATATATATATATATATATATATATATATATATATATATATATATATATATATATATATATATATTGGCCTTTTCAATTTTCTGGTACGCCAGTGTTTAACGTTATCTCAATGCTAGCACACTAGACGCATCACATTCCCCACACACATACAAGGCACACACAGTGTTTAACGTTATCTCAGTGCTAGCACACTAGACGCATCACATTCCCCACACACACACACACACAAGGCACACACAGTGTTTAACGTTATCTCAATGCTAGCACACTAGACGCATCACATTCCCCACACACACACACACAAGGCACACACAGTGTTTAACGTTATCTCAATGCTAGCACACTAGACGCATCACATTCCCCACACACACACACACACAAGGCACACACAGTGTTTAACGTTATCTCAATGCCAGCACACTAGACGCATCACATTCCCCACACACACACACAAGGCACACACAGTGTTTAACGTTATCTCAATGCTAGCACACTAGACGCATCACATTCCCCCCCCACACACACACACATACAAGGCACACACAGTGTTTAACGTTATCTCAATGCCAGCACACTAGACGCATCACATTCCCCACACACACACACACACAAGGCACACACAGTGTTTAACGTTATCTCAATGCTAGCACACTAGACGCATCACATTCCCCACACACACACACACAAGGCACACACAGTGTTTAACGTTATCTCAATGCCAGCACACTAGACGCATCACATTCCCCACACACACACACAAGGCACACACAGTGTTTAACGTTATCTCAATGCCAGCACACTAGACGCATCACATTCCCCACACACACACAAGGCACACACAGTGTTTAACGTTATCTCAATGCCAGCACACTAGACGCATCACATTCCCCACACACACACATACAAGGCACACACAGTGTTTAACGTTATCTCAATGCCAGCACACTAGACGCATCACATTCCCCACACACACACATACAAGGCACACACAGTGTTTAACGTTATCTCAATGCTAGCACACTAGACGCATCACATTCCCCACACACACACAAGGCACACACAGTGTTTAACGTTATCTCAATGCCAGCACACTAGACGCATCACATTCCCCACACACACAAGGCACACACAGTGTTTAACGTTATCTCAATGCCAGCACACTAGACGCATCACATTCCCCACACACACACACACACAGTGTTTAACGTTATCTCAATGCCAGCACACTAGACGCATCACATTCCCCACACACACACACATACAAGGCACACACAGTGTTTAACGTTATCTCAATGCCAGCACACTAGACGCATCACATTCCCCACACACACACACACACAAGGCACACACAGTGTTTAACGTTATCTCAATGCCAGCACACTAGACGCATCACATTCCCCACACACACACACACACAAGGCACACACAGTGTTTAACGTTATCTCAATGCTAGCACACTAGACGCATCACATTCCCCACACACACACACAAGGCACACACAGTGTTTAACGTTATCTCAATGCCAGCACACTAGACGCATCACATTCCCCACACACACACACAAGGCACACACAGTGTTTAACGTTATCTCAGTGCTAGCACACTAGACGCATCACATTCCCACCACCCACACACATACAAGGCACACACAGTGTTTAACGTTATCTCAATGCCAGCACACTAGACGCATCACATTCCCCACACACACACACAAGGCACACACAGTGTTTAACGTTATCTCAATGCTAGCACACTAGACGCATCACATTCCCCACACACACACACACACACAAGGCACACACAGTGTTTAACGTTATCTCAATGCTAGCACACTAGACGCATCACATTCCCCACACACACACACAAGGCACACACAGTGTTTAACGTTATCTCAATGCTAGCACACTAGACGCATCACATTCCCCACACACACACACACACACACAAGGCACACACAGTGTTTAACGTTATCTCAATGCTAGCACACTAGACGCATCACATTCCCCACACACACACACACAAGGCACACACAGTGTTTAACGTTATCTCAATGCCAGCACACTAGACGCATCACATTCCCCACACACACACACAAGGCACACACAGTGTTTAACGTTATCTCAGTGCTAGCACACTAGACGCATCACATTCCCCACACACACACACACACAAGGCACACACAGTGTTTAACGTTATCTCAATGCCAGCACACTAGACGCATCACATTCCCCACACACACACACAAGGCACACACAGTGTTTAACGTTATCTCAATGCTAGCACACTAGACGCATCACATTCCCCACACACACACACAAGGCACACACAGTGTTTAACGTTATCTCAATGCCAGCACACTAGACGCATCACATTCCCCACACACACACACAAGGCACACACAGTGTTTAACGTTATCTCAATGCCAGCACACTAGACGCATCACATTCCCCACACACACACACACACAAGGCACACACAGTGTTTAACGTTATCTCAATGCCAGCACACTAGACGCATCACATTCCCCACACACACACACACATACAAGGCACACACAGTGTTTAACGTTATCTCAATGCCAGCACACTAGACGCATCACATTCCCCACACACACACAAGGCACACACAGTGTTTAACGTTATCTCAATGCCAGCACACTAGACGCATCACATTCCCCACACACACACACACACACAAGGCACACACAGTGTTTAACGTTATCTCAATGCCAGCACACTAGACGCATCACATTCCCCACACACACACACACAAGGCACACACAGTGTTTAACGTTATCTCAATGCCAGCACACTAGACGCATCACATTCCCCACACACACACACACACAAGGCACACACAGTGTTTAACGTTATCTCAATGCCAGCACACTAGACGCATCACATTCCCCACACACACACACAAGGCACACACAGTGTTTAACGTTATCTCAATGCCAGCACACTAGACGCATCACATTCCCCACACACACACAAGGCACACACAGTGTTTAACGTTATCTCAATGCCAGCACACTAGACGCATCACATTCCCCACACACACACACACACAAGGCACACACAGTGTTTAACGTTATCTCAATGCCAGCACACTAGACGCATCACATTCCCCACACACACACAAGGCACACACAGTGTTTAACGTTATCTCAATGCCAGCACACTAGACGCATCACATTCCCCACACACACACAAGGCACACACAGTGTTTAACGTTATCTCAATGCCAGCACACTAGACGCATCACATTCCCCACACACACACATACAAGGCACACACAGTGTTTAACGTTATCTCAATGCCAGCACACTAGACGCATCACATTCCCCACACACACACACACACAAGGCACACACAGTGTTTAACGTTATCTCAATGCCAGCACACTAGACGCATCACATTCCCCACACACACACACAAGGCACACACACAGTGTTTAACGTTATCTCCATGCCAGCACACTAGACGCATCACATTCCCCACACACACACACACAAGGCACACACAGTGTTTAACGTTACCTCAATGCTAGCACACTAGACGCATCACATTCCCCACACACACACAAGGCACACACAGTGTTTAACGTTATCTCAGTGCTAGCACACTAGACGCATCACATTCCCCACACACACACAAGGCACACACAGTGTTTAACGTTATCTCAATGCTAGCACACTAGACGCATCACATTCCCCACACACACACAAGGCACACACAGTGTTTAACGTTATCTCCATGCCAGCACACTAGACGCATCACATTCCCCACACACACACACACACAAGGCACACACAGTGTTTAACGTTATCTCAATGCTAGCACACTAGACGCATCACATTCCCCACACACACACAAGGCACACACAGTGTTTAACGTTATCTCAATGCTAGCACACTAGACGCATCACATTCCCCACACACACACACAAGGCACACACAGTGTTTAACGTTATCTCAATGCCAGCACACTAGACGCATCACATTCCCCACACACACACACACAAGGCACACACAGTGTTTAACGTTATCTCAATGCCAGCACACTAGACGCATCACATTCCCCACACACACACAAGGCACACACAGTGTTTAACGTTATCTCAGTGCTAGCACACTAGACGCAAGTAGTAACAAATGTACGGAAGTGGGGGTAATTTGGAAGTGGGGGGGACTGGAAGTGGGGGTTGGGGGGGTCAGCGGTCAGCAGGGGGTTACGGAAGAGGGGTATCTGGACCCCCTCCTCCCACACACACCCATCTCTCTTACCTTTTCACCCCCCCCCTCCCTCACCCCCTCTCGGACTAGCGTACGGAAGCGGGGGTGACGGGAGCAGGGGGTAGGTCAGCAGGGGGGTGACAGGAGAAGGATACTTGAAGGGTTAAGATAAGATCTTTCTTTGACCCTCGAATGACCACGAGATTATAATCACGGAAAAGGTTAAGGACATTAGGTTAATGACCAGGCTGAAATATGAATTTACTCTCTAATGCAAGTCCGAAAATAAAATAAAAAATCGCCATTGAACGTAAGACTCGATAAATTATTTAAGTTTTTGCTGGATGTATTGTATCATTATCTTCTTATTTCTCATTTCTCAACTTGTTTCTTCTTATTTCTTTCCTCAACTTATATATATTTTTTACTCCGGTTATTTGGTGCCATCTAACCCTAAACACTGCAGCACCAAGTCTTTTTTTTTTTCTGATTTTGCATTAATGAATGTCTTATATCTCATTTCTTAACTTATTTCTTATTTATTTTCTCAACTTGCATTTCTTTATATTTTCTGCATGCTCTTCGATGTCATATGACCTTAGGCGTTGCCGCATCGAATTTACCTTTTTCCGTGAAAAAGGGATCATGTGTGTGTGTGTGTGTGTGTGTGTGTGTGTGTGTGTGTTCCATTCCCCTCCGATTCTTGAGAAATCTGCGGCTAGCTCGAAATTTTGTGGGCCATCTTTTTTAGCCGATTATATGCTCCGAAGCGGAATTTAGTGAGGATTCTTATGGTATCTTCAAATTCCTCATACGTCTATTAGTTCCCGAGTTACACCGAGAAAACTGATTTTTTTTTCTCTCGTCAGAGTAGCCTAACAAATAAAAAACACTCATTAATTAATGTCTTATATCTCATTTCTTAACTTATTTCTTCTTATTTCTTTTCTCAACTTGCATTTCTTTATATTTTCTGCCTGCTCTTCGGTGTCATATGACCTTAGACGTTGCCGCATCGAGTTTACCTTTTTCCGTGAAAAAGGGATCATGTATGTGTGTGTGTGTGTGTGTGTGTGTGTGTGTGTGTGTGTTCCATTCCCCTCTGCTTCTTGAGAAATTTGCGGCTAGCTCGAAATTTTGTGGGCCAACTTTTTTAGCCGAATATATGTTCCAAAGCGGAATTTAGTGAGGATTCTTATGGTACCTTCAAATTCCTCATGCGTCTATTAGTTCCCGAGTTACACCGAGAAAACTGAATGTTATTCTCTCGTCAGAGTATCCTAACAAATAAAAATCGCTCAGAGCTCCTCATCTACGTTCCTTAGAAAGATTGCCATATGTTACTATTAAGAAACTTATCCCAACAACTGCAAATTTGACGCACTTTCATCGAAAACTTAATTTTTAATAATTTTTTATTTACTTTTATGACGCGTTTCGCGTCATCGTCCGCCAGAACCTTTTACCCTTGATGACATGAAATGCGTCATCGTGCGCGAGAGGGTTAAATAAGTCAGATTTATCTCAAATTCACACTCTGGGCAGACAAATATTCGGAAAAGAGAAGGCAAACCAGTTTGTAGATATATATAAATATGCCGTATATTCACGTCCTTATGGATATCTTCTTGTTGATTAGGGTATAAATACTCCTGAATCCCTACAGTTTCGCTCAAACATTGTTGGAGAGCCTCCCAGATGAACGCGTATTCCAATGGTGAACTCCAGGAAAAAGGAACTCTTACGTTCTATACTCCCAACATAACGAACCCTATGGTTTAAGCTCTCAGCTACTTCTGATCTTACTCTCTTAAGCCTTTGCAGTTACTTTCTTAAACCATCGAAGCCCGCCTTCCTGAAGTCAGGTATTAAGTGTTGTTTCTGCTGACTCTATCCTCCCATTTAATATTAAATATAATTTCCTTATGATCACTGTTACCTAATGAACCCCCAACCTCAATGTTGCTTATTATGTCCTCTTTATTAGTTAACAACAAATCCAAAATATTTTCTTCCCTCGTTCGCACTGTTTTGTATATAGAACGAACTTACATTAGCTGACCTCACACTGTTTTGATTATAGAACGAACTTACATTAGCTGAACTCACACTGTCTTGAATATAGAACGAACTTACATTAGCTGATCTCACACTGTTTTGAATATAGAACGAACTTACATTAGCTGAACCCACACTCCTGGAAGAAGCTAAAATTTTCTAAAGGCTACAATAAAATCAATATGACCGATGAAGATACGGCACGTCACAATGAACAAACTCACTGTCTTCTCTGTAAATACGGGTTTTAAAAGGTAAAGGAGTAAAACATCATGACCATGAAAAATCAGGAAACAATTACATTGAAGCTTATTGTAATAGATGCAACCTTCAAATGAAAAAATCACAAATTGCAGCGCACTCTCATTGCACATTATGCGGATTACGACATGACGTTAATCCCGCGTGAATTAACGCTACCTGGCTTTGAAAATCAAACTAAGACCAAAACATTCAGTTCAGAAATACCATGAAGTCATCATAAATGACATGAGATTTATTGACACGTATGTCTTTATGTCTGGTTCACTCGCGGCTTTAGCGAACCAATTCATCAGCACTGGGAACGAGCCCATGTGCACACAACAGATGTTGAAAGATGTGCCAGCACCTGCGTTACCATTATTGATCAAGGGAAAGCAGGTTTTTTGTTATGACTATATGGACTCGATGGAACGACTTTCTGAGACACGTCTTCCATCCCGCGAAGATTTTTTCAATTCGCTTCAAGATCAAGAAGTTTCCGAAAGTGATTATGAACATGCTCAGAATGTTTGGAAAGTAGTTGGGTGTCAGAGCCTGAAGGACTATTTGTTGCTTTATGTGTTGGCCTTCTAATGTGATGTCTTCCTAGAGTGGAGAGGTATTTTGAAAACCCAGTGGAGGTTGGATATTGTAAATTATGTTAGCCTGCCAGGATTTGCCTATGACTCTTTTCTGTTAAAAACACAGCAGGAATTAGAGATGCTTAGTAGCCCACACATATATCATTGCATTCAAACAAATGTGCGTGGGGGCTACACAAGTGTTGTGCGTCGTTTTGTACGCACCAATAACATCTACACGAACCCTCAGTTTAATCCAAAACATGATAGAAACACTTTCCTTTCATATCTTGACTTCAACAGTCTTTATCCCACTGTAATGCAAGAGAAGTTACCATGTGGAGATATGAGAAAACTAGATGAGACAGAAATGCACTGGTTTTTGAGCGGGAGGGGGGCTAGGTCAATCAAGCAACCGATGGCGATTTTGGATACCTCATTCTGTGCAATACTGAGGCTGTCTCACGTGAAGTCATTGAGAAAACGGATGACCTCCCACTGACCATCAGAAGACACAATATCATCAATAGAGATATATCGTCAGCCGCACACGAATGGTATGAAGAAGAAAACCGTCCAGTACCGTGTAAGAACATAAAACAGATTGGAACACATGTTGCTCAGGAGAAAATGCTGTTTGCTCTGTCCCTCCTTAAACTGCTATTCAACTAGGCCGGGTTGTTAAAAAGTGCATGCTATTTATATGTTTAAGCAAAAGCACTTTCTTGCGGACTTCATTCAGGATAACATAGAAGCCCGCAAAAGTGCTACTTGCCCTATCAAGAAAACTGCAATCAAATGTATTTCAAACAGCATTTTTGGTCGATACCTGATGAACGCGGGCAAATATAGTGAAGACATAGATATTGTCACCAACCGCGAAAAGTTTTGAAGCTGGCCCGAAGTCCTTACTTTAAACGCGTTGTACCCATCAATGATGGTCATGTAGTTGTAGTTCGCCATAAGAAATATTCACAGGCGAATCATCCAAACTACATTGGCTACTACGTCCTAGAGCTGTCCAAGCTGCGACTATATGATTTCTTTTACAGTATCATGAAGGCTCATTACGGGGATCGGGCGAAACTAGTGTATTGTGACACTGATTCCTTAATAACAGAAACTGAAACTCCTGATCTATTAACAGAGTACTCGCAGGAACCCTTTAAAAGCTATATAGACAAGTTACTTTAGATACTAACATTCCTTGTAAAACAAATACAACAAAGGAAAGCTCTTATTTATCATGTCTTAAGTGAGTGTATGAACCATCTCAGAATTTGTAGGTGTAAGAACAAAGTGCTACTCCATCCCCTTGACAGACAGTGACCGGTTGAGTTCAGCTAAGAGCGTTCCAAAGCTCATAAAGAAAAAAATTGCTCATCAGCGATACAAAGACGTCCTATTCCAGAAGCAAACATTTACCTTTGGCTATCAGGGATTCACAGTGCGTAATGGACGAATGAGTACAGTAAAATATCCCAAGAGAGGGATATCTGTAGTTCAGGACAAAAGACACTGCTTTAGCACCTTGGAGTCACGATCTTACGGTCATCCCGATAATTCTACAGGGGTAGAGGAGGAGGAAGAGAAGGAAGCTGTAATCATAATTTGACCAAATTCCAATAAACATTGAGTTTGTTTGACTTGTTTATATGCCCTTTATCAAAAATGAATGAAAAAACAATAATTGTCTTAAAATTTATTCGATTTGTGGAAACATGTAGATAAAACGCGTCTATGTTTCGATCTGGCTCATATAAAAAAATAAAAAAAAGACTCGCGAAATGTGCGCGGCGGCGGCAGCAGCGGGTCCTGCGGCGACATCATGCGACGACAGGATGCGACAGGATTGCGTGGGCTCGGGGCGGGGCGGGGCGGGGCGGCAGCACGCTACCAAGTTATTCTAAAAGAGAAATGAGACACTGGATTTGTCTCTACTATGAACCGGACATGATAGTGTTCTTAGATAGTTATGCTCTCGACCTCAAATTATACTCTGATTATTTTAAATATATTGCTTACCCTGGGCTCAGGATATATAAAAATGCATTTCGACTTCAAAGCACGCGAAGCGATGTGTGCGGGGCTTATGTCGTGTACTTTGCCTACAATGTTTCACACTTGGGTGTAAGAGAAACTCTTGAAAAAATTTGTATGGAGTTTTCCAAGACCGAATATTCGAGGAATGATGAACACGTGATGAGATTCGCTTACAGCAAGTTTATAATGCCCGTATGACATCAAACATTTAACACGTGTTCATAAAAAGTAAGTATTGACTTTATTGATTTTTCATATTGAAGTGTATTACATTCCATGAAGCTATTCTCAGCATAAATAATTTTCTAGTTCCTTTATCGTGGTTTGTATAACACGCTTAAATCAGTGGTCTGGCTCCATACAGGACCTCACTCGTCACCACCACTAGCCCCAGTGCTGCCGCCCCGCCCCGCCCCGAGGCCACGCAATCCTGTCGCATCCTGTCGTCGCATGATGTCGCCGCAGGACCCGCTGCTGCCGCCGCCGCGCACATTTCGCGAGTCTTTTTTTTTTTTTTTATATGAGCCAGATCGAAACATAGACGCGTTTTATCTACATGTTTCCACAAATCGAATAAATTTTAAGACAATTATTGTTTTTTTCATTCATTTTTTGATAAAGGACATATAAACAAGTCAAACAAACTCAATGTTTATTGGAATTTGGTCAAATTATGATTACAGCTTCCTTCTCTTCCTCCTCCTCTACCCCTGTAGAATTATCGGGATGACCGTAAGATCGTGACTCCAAGGTGCTAAAGCAGTGTCTTTTGTCCTGAACTACAGATATCCCTCTCTTGGGATATTTTACTGTACTCATTCGTCCATTACGCACTGTGAATCCCTGATAGCCAAAGGTAAATGTTTGCTTCTGGAATAGGACGTCTTTGTATCGCTGATGAGCAATTTTTTTTCTTTATGAGCTTTGGAACGCTCTTAGCTGAACTCAACCGGTCACTGTCTGTCAAGGGGATGGAGTAGCACTTTGTTCTTACACCTACAAATTCTGAGATGGTTCTTTCCCTCACTTCAGACTTGAGAAATCCGAGCTTGCCTTTGTTGTCTGTGTTGTACAAGGAATGTGAGGAGCTAAAGTTACTTGTGTCTATATAGCTTTTAAAGGGTTCCTGCGAGTACTCTGTTAATAGATCAGGAGTTTCAGTTTCTGTTATTAAGGAATCAGTGTCACAATACACTAGTTTCGCTTGATCCCCGTAATGAGCCTTAATGATACTGTAAACGAAATCATATAGTCGCAGCTTGGACAGCTCTAGGACGTAGTAGCCAATGTAGTTTGGATGATTCGCCTGTGAATATTTCTTATGGCGAACTACAACTACATGACCATCATTGAGGGGTACAACGCGTTTAAAGTAAGGACTTCGGGCCAGCTTCAAAAACTTTTCGCGGTTGGTGACAATATCTATGTCTTCACTATATTTGGCCGCGTTCATCAGGTATCGACCAAAAATGCTGTTTGAAATACATTTGATTGCAGTTTTCTTGATAGGGCAAGTAGCACTTTTGCGGGCTTCTATGTTATCCTGAATGAAGTCCGCAAGAAAGTGCTTTTGCTGAAACATATAAATAGCATGCACTTTTTAACAACCCGGCCTAGTTGAGTAGCAGTTTAAGGAGGGACAGAGCAAACAGCATTTTCTCCTGAGCAACATGTGTTCCAATCAGTTTTATGTTCTTACACGGTACTGGACGGTTTTCTTCTTCATACCATTCGCGTGCGGCTGACGATATATCTCTATTGATGATATTGTGTCTTCTGATGGTCAGTGGGAGGTCATCCGTTTTCTCAATGACTTCACGTGAGACAGCCTCAGTATTGCACAGAATGAGGTATCCAAAATCGCCATCGGTTGCTTGATTGACCTAGCCCCCCTCCCGCTCAAAAACCAGTGCATTTCTGTCTCATCTAGTTTTCTCATATCTCCACATGGTAACTTCTCTTGTATTACAGTGGGATAAAGACTGTTGAAGTCAAGATATGAAAGGAAAGTGTTTCTATCATGTTTTGGATTAAACTGAGGGTTCGTGTAGATGTTATTGGTGCGTACAAAACGACGCACAACACTTGTGTAGCCCAAACGCACATTTGTTTGAATGCAATGATATATGTGTGGTATAATATGCATCTCTAATTCCTGCTGTGTTTTTAACAAAAAAGAGTCATAGGCAAATCCTGGCAGGCTAACATAATTTACAATATCCAACCTCCACTGGGTTTTCAAAATACCTCTCCACTCTAGGAAGACATCACATAGAAGGCCAACATCCACTTTTACATAAAGCAACAAATAGTCCATCAGGCTCTGACATCCAGCTACTTTCCAAACATTCTGAGCATGTTTATAATCACTTTCGGAAAGTTCTGCTTCTTGAAGCGAATTGAAAAATCTTCGCGGGATGGAAGACGTGTCTCAGAAAGTCGTTCCATCGAGTCCATATAGTCATAACAAAAAACCTGCTTTCCCTTGATCAATAATGGTAACGCAGGTGCTGGCACATCTTTCAACATCTGTTGTGTGCACATGGGCTCGTTCCCAGTGCTGATGAATTGGTTCGCTAAAGCCGCGAGTGAACCAGACATAAAGACATACGTGTCAATAAATCTCATGTCATTTATGATGACTTCATGGTATTTCTGAACTGAATGTTTTGGTCTTAGTTTGATTTTCAAAGCCAGGTAGCGTTAATTCACGCGGGATTAACGTCATGTCGTAATCCGCATAATGTGCAATGAGAGTACGCTGCAATTTGTGATTTTTTTCATTTGAAGGTTGCATCTATTACAATAAGCTTCAATGTAATTGTTTCCTGATTTTTCATGGTCATGATGTTTTACTCCTTTACCTTTTAAAACCCGTATTTACAGAGAAGACAGTGAGTTTGTTCATTGTGACGTGCCGTATCTTCATCAGTCATATTGATTTTATTGTAGCCTTTAGAAAATTTTAGCTTCTTCCAGGAGTGTGGGTTCAGCTAATGTAAGTTCGTTCTATATACAAAACAGTGCGAACGAGGGAAGAAAATATTTTGGATTTGTTGTTAACTAATAAAGAGGACATAATAAGCAACATTGAGGTTGGGGGTTCATTAGGTAACAGTGATCATAAGGAAATTATATTTAATATTAAATGGGAGGATAGAGTCAGCAGAAACAACACTTAATACCTGACTTCAGGAAGGCGGGCTTCGATGGTTTAAGAAAGTAACTGCAAAGGCTTAAGAGAGTAAGATCAGAAGTAGCTGAGAGCTTAAACCATAGGGTTCGTTATGTTGGGAGTATAGAACGTGTAAGAGTTCCTTTTTCCTGGAGTTCACCATTGGAATACGCGTTCATCTGGGAGGCTCTCCAACAATGTTTGAGCGAAACTGTAGGGATTCAGGAGTATTTATACCCTAATCAACAAGAAGATATCCATAAGGACGTGAATATACGGCATATTTATATATATCTACAAACTGGTTTGCCTTCTCTTTTCCGAATATTTGTCTGCCCAGAGTGTGAATTTGAGATAAATCTGACTTATTTAACCCTCTCGCGCACGATGACGCATTTCATGTCATCAAGGGTAAAAGGTTCTGGCGGACGATGACGCGAAACGCGCCATAAAAGTAAATAAAAAATTATTAAAAATTAAGTTTTCGATGAAAGTGCGTCAAATTTGCAGTTGTTGGGATAAGTTTCTTAATAGTAACATATGGCAATCTTTCTAAGGAACGTAGATGAGGAGCTCTGAGCGATTTTTATTTGTTAGGATACTCTGACGAGAGAATAACATTCAGTTTTCTCGGTGTAACTCGGGAACTAATAGACGCATGAGGAATTTGAAGGTACCATAAGAATCCTCACTAAATTCCGCTTCGGAACATATATTCGGCTAAAAAAGTTGGCCCACAAAATTTTGAGCAAGCAGCAGATTTCTCAAGAATCAGAGGGGAATGGAACACACACACACACACACACACACACACACACACACACACACACACACACGATCCCTTTTTCACGGAAAAAAGTAAACTCGATGCGGCAACGTCTAAGGTCATATGACACCGAAGAGCAGGCAGAAAATATAAAGAAATGCAAGTTGAGAAAAGAAATAAGACGAAATAAGTTAAGAAATGAAATATAAGACATTAATTAATGAGTGATGTTTATTTGTTATGCTACTCTGACGAGAGAAAAAAATTCAGTTTTATCGGTGTAACTCGGGAACTAATAGACGTATGAGGAATTTGAAGATACCATAAGAATCCTCACTAAATTCCGCTTCGGAGCATATAATCGGCTAAAAAAGATGGCCCACAAAATTTCGAGCTAGCCGCAGATTTCTCAAGAATCGGAGGGGAATGGAACACACACACACACACACACACACATGATCCCTTTTTCACGGAAAAAGGTAAACTCGATGCGGCAACGTCTAAGGTCATATGACACCGAAGAGCAGGCAGAAAATATAAAGAAATGCAAGTTGAGAAAAGAAATAAGAAGAAATAAGTTAAGAAATGAGATATAAGACATTAATTAATGAGTGTTTTTTTATTTTTTAGGCTAATATGACGAGAGCAAAAAATCAGTTTTCTCCGGTGTAACTCGGGAACTAATAGACGTATGAGGAATTTGAAGATACCATAAGAATCCTCACTAAATTCCGCTTCGGAGCATATAATCGGCTAAAAAAGATGGCCCACAAAATTTCGAGCTAGCCGCAGATTTCTCAAGAATCGGAGGGGAATGAAACACACACACACACACACACACACACACACACACACACACACACATTACGATCCCTTTTCACGGAAAAGGTAAATTCGATCAGAAAAAAAAAGACTTGGTGCTGCAGTGTTTAGGGTTAGATGGCACCAAATAACCGGAGTAAAAAAAAAATATATATAAGTTGAGGAAAGAAATAAGAAGAAACAAGTTGAGAAATGAGAAATAAGAAGATAATGATACAATACATCCAGCAAAAACTTAAATAATTTATCGAGTCTTACGTTCAATGGCGATTTTATTTTATTTTCGGACTTGCATTAGAGAGTAAATTCATATTTCAGCCTGGTCATTAACCTAATGTCCTTAACCTTTTCCGTGATTATAATCTGGTGGTCATTCGAGGTCAAAGAAAGATCTTATCTTAACCCTTCAAGTATCCCTTCTCCCGTCACCCCCCCCCTTCTCGCTTCCGTACGCTAGTCCGAGAGGGGTGAGGGGGTGAGGGTAAAGAGATGGGTGTGGGGGGGGGGGAGGTCCAGATACCCCTCTTCCGTAACCCCCGCAAATTACTCACCCCCACTCCCCCACTGGCATATATACTCCATACATATATATATATATATATATATATATATATATATATATATATATATATATATATATATATATATATATATATATATATATATATATATATATATATATATATATATATATATATATATATATATATATATATATATATATATATATATATATATATATATATATATATATATATATATATATATATATATATATATATATATATATATATATATATATATATATATATATATATATATATGGGGAGGCAGTGGCTGAGTCGTCAAAGTAACGGCACCGTGTTCAGGAGGACGCGAGTTCAATCCCCTGGTGCCACCAAGCTGGGATTTTTCAGCCGCCGCCGAGTGGCTTAAAACTACCACATGCTGTCCAGAAGACCACCTATTAACCTGGACTTTAGATTCTAAGAGTAAAGATGAGCTCCGGCAAGGCAGCATGAGCCAATGCAAGATGGCGCCACTATAAACAGTCACCTGCGCCAGGATGGGGTTGGCCGACCATCAGGCCCCACCGGGAAGAAGCCTTGGACCGACCATCAGGAACCACCGGGAAGAAGCCTACCGGAGCAATAGGCCAAGACGTAAATATATATATATATATATATATATATATATATATATATATATATATATATATATATATATATATATATATATATATATATATATATATATATATATATATATATATATATATATATATATATATATATATATATATATATATATATATATATATATATATATATATATATATATATATATATATATATATATATATATATATATATGTGTGTGTGTGTGTGTGTGTGTGTATGTATGTATTTATGTATGTAGGATGAATGACTGAATGCATGTACGTATTGATGTATGGATATCATGTATGTAGGAAGGGAAGCAATGAAGCCCTCTTGCATGAATGGAAACAAGTGTGACGGACAAAGGTGAGGCGGGAAAATTGACGCCCATCCTACACATCACGCTAAATGATTGAGGGATTGGGATCTTTCGTCATTGCACCGCAACTACCATGGTCATAATGGAGCCAAGTGAACTGTACAAAAGGGCTGACTAAAGTAAAATCTATAAATGTGTCTAAAAAGTTCATAAAATAAAATGGGTGATAAAATGTGCAATACTGGGCTACACTAACCCATCATGCCAAGGTGAGGTGGCGTGAGAGCACTCTATTCTATTTAGGAGCAGTAAGTAGCGGGCTTTTTTTTCATTATTGATTTCTCTTTTTTTACGCCCTTGCATTGTCTCCTCTGCTGTAAAAAAAAAATGAGACAGACTAAGGCAAACAGGACAAAGATCGGCAGGGTAATCTTAAATTCGACGCGCCACAAGCAGGGTGAGGCAAGGGAGACAGGTTGAGGCGGTGTGAGACAGACTGACACGAAGACAAACTAAACAGGGTTGGGCAGAGTAATCTAGAATTCGACGTGCCACAAGCAGGGGGAGACAGGGAAGGTAACGTGCGTCCTGCAAGTCAGGGTGTTTACCAAAGCATGCATTTGGGACGGCAGGGCGAGACACAAGTGGACGTGGAGCCTTGGCGTGAGGGTGTGAGCTAAGCCGCGCCTGTCCACACACAACGATTTCACGGCTCGCTGGAGGGTGTTGGAGGCAGCCACGACAGCTTTTATGACGATTTTCCAACTCTTCACAATCGTTTTCTTTATGTGTGTTGTAATATATAAAAAGATTCTTGAATAGGTCATCGTCCCGGATACTTCTTTCCCCTGCATGCACCACAAGTATCAGGCTGGCAGATCTGGGCATCAGTATCAGGCGCGAATAGGTTATAGTTTATTCTAATCCTTCATCCCCAGTGCCTCTTCTTGGCCTGCCTCCGAACCCTGGACACGAGCTTCACAAACACGCACCACAAGTGTTACCGGCTCCTGGCACCAGTTCAGTGCTCGTTGGCGTGTTCCTGCGTGCATGATAGCGAGTCACCGGCGCCGAAAATATATTCGAATAAATATATACTGAATGGCTGAATTCCTAAAGCTCTTGTTTTCCGGTCCAGTCATTGGAACGCACGCTAATTATTTCGGTAATGGTTCCCTCTGGAAGGGGAACGATTTTTGTTCAAACAATGGATGATGCATAAAACGTTTGCTGAGCCCATGAGTAAAGAGAGCCTGGCAGGACGCCACCATGATACTGATTCATAATTATAATGAAGCGACTTGAAAGACTTCAACAATCAAGGATCATTAAGTATTTTCTAAGACAATCACAAATAGAATAAGTCCAACCCTAAGCCAGCTATTAGTATGTGATAGCCTTTCTATATGATCACTCAAAGATGTATCAGCATTTTCAGTGCTAAGTATGAAATTCCTCATCTTATCTTCCCCTGTTAGCCTTCCAGTGCACCGCATATTCCCTTATTTGACACTTAAATATGCGTGTTCCACTGCTCTTGAATTCACGGTCAAAGAGTCATAGTGTCTGTGTGTGTGTGTGTGTCTCTGTGTGTGTGTGTGTGTGTGTGTGTGTGTGTGTGTGTGTGTGTGTGTGTGTGTGTTTAGAGGGCCTCCATCCGGAAGGGAGTTACGATGGGAACAATTGGTTATATTTTTCGCATTGCAATTCATCGCCCCCTGCCGGAACGCCGATGACTGTGGCACTCAACCATATATTTTAATATACCAGGTCAACGGTGTGTGACATTCCTTATTAGTGGTATTCTGAACCTTCGTCCCCATCGTTGCCCTCTTCCTTTGTTGCACGTCTGCGACTGTACGGACGGGGCGTGCCTGCGACCCTTTGCTGGTTCAGGCCACAGCCATTCAGACGGGGCGTGACCGCAGCCCGTCTTTGTGCATGGACGCTGCCGCCTTGAAGGGGCGTGTTTGCTACCCGTTGCTCCGTCAGGCCGCCGCCGCCGGGAGGGAGGGTGACCGGCGCCCCTCCCTGCGTCTGGCCGCCTCGCAGTGCCTCCAGCAGCGCCTCCAGCATCTGGATCAGCGCCTGGAGGGTCGGGCGCTCGCCGGACCCAGGCCTGATTACGGCGTTCACCCAGGCCCTGATGGGGGAGAGGCACGGGGCACTACTGAGGCCTCCGTGCATGGCCAGCGCGTGGCGAATGATGCTGGCCAGATCGTACGTGTCTATGTCCCTGATCCACGGGGGGACGTCCAGAGGCAGCCTCGGCACAAGCCATGACGTGAAGGGCTCCGGCTCCTCATCCCTATTTATTTGTCTCATGTCCAGTCGCTCGGCCACGCCCAAGTCTATCACGGTGGCCTCTGGGCCTCGACTGCCGTCGCGTACACACAAGTTGTCGCCCTTAATGTCGTTGTGGGCGTAGCCTTCCCTGGCCAGTTCCTGCAGCGTGCGGGCGACTTGCAGCACGACGCTCAGCAGGTCTGGCAGCGAGGGGTCTGTTGCGAAATATCTCTCAACAGTCAGCCCGGCGTAGCGAGTTACTAGCCAACGCCTCCTGACGCAGGCGCCGACCAGTCGCTGTACGCCGGTCACCACCTGCAGCCTCTGCAGGATGGACGCCTCCTTCACGAGGTCCCCCACGCTGCCACTGAAGTAGGTCTTGATGACCAGTTCCTCACCGCTGTGAGGGTCCCACACCTTGCAACAGGAGCCGAAGGCCCCGGCGCCCAGAGTCTCGTGCGCTTTGCTGCTCAGCAGGGCTTCCTGTCGCTCGTCGAGAAGAGGGACGCCTGCCTCCTGAAGGAGACTCACGGCGTGCCTCTCTTCAGCGGAGAACTGTTGCTGCTTTTCTCCAGCGGGCCTCCGCCTGTCAGGTAGCTTCCAGCAGTCTTTTGATTCTTCCTTTCCTTCGTTCCCTGAAGGCCCCTGCCGCTGTTTCTCAGCGGGCCACGACGAGCACTCGGCGTCTGGTGCCGGTCTCTTGGTGACTTCCCTTCTCTTGTCGTCCCCTTGCTGTCCGGGAGCGCTCACTTGGTGCTCGGCGTCTGGTGCCGGTCTCTTGGTGACTTCCCTTCTCTTGTCGTCCCCTTGCTGTCCGAGAACGCTCACTTGGTGCTCGGCGTCTGGTGCCGGTCTCTTGGTGACTTCCCTTTTCTTGTCGTCCCCTTGCTGTCCGGGGACGCTCACCTGGTGCTCGGCGGCGCTGCGGCCAACGGAGCACAAGCTTTTCTTCACTACGTCAGGAGACTTCTTCTCCTCCTCCTCCATCCAGAGGGACTTCCTCTTGGCAGGTTTGTTCTTCTCGGGGCCAGAGTAAGTGTGGGCAACGCAGCCGTCACTCACACACTTCCTTTTCTTCACTACGGCAGGAAACGTTGTCTCCTCCTCCAGGCAGAGGGACTTCCTATTGGCGGGCTTGTTTTTCTCGGTGCTTGAGGTGCGGCCGGAGGCCGAGGTGGGTGATAACTCTTCTTCACGGTCTGGTCGATCCATCACGTAAGCTGTGTACAGTAACAGGGGCTCTCACAGACCCTACACCTCGGTTTGGCGGAGATGTTTTGGGGAAATTTGTGAGAGATTGGAGTTGGCAGAGTTCGGAAAGTAGTCTAGAGCTAGTGGATTAAACACACCGCCTTCTCTCTTTATATCGCATCCAATAATGAACAGATAAATAAACATGTTAACAATGTGCAAAAAAACTTTACACACACACACACACACACACACACACACACACACACACACACACACACACACACACACACACACACACTTTCTCCTTCACACACACACACACACACGCACACACACATATTCTCTTTCTCCTCCTCTTCCTCCTCCTGCTCCCCCTCCTCTTCCTCTTCCTTCTCGTCGCACTCTGCCATTCCCTCCATTCCTTGCCACCAAACCCTCCCTCTACCCTCTCTCCCTGCCACCCAACCCTCTCTCCCCTCCCACCCTGCTAACTCCACTCCTCTCCTCTACAACCCCATATCCTTCCCTGCTACACCTCCCCAGCCGCCCCTACCGAGCCGACCTTCCTTGCACCACACTTAAAAAGGTGATGAAGGACTCCCCCGTGCTAGGCAGATAAGACCATATAGTTCCACCACCATTATCCTCCCTACACTTAACACCCTCCTCCCTGCCACCACACCCAGTCTTCCTTACCCCCATCACCCTTTTCATCTACCCCTGCCTCCCTCCCATCCCATCTCCCCCTACAACCCCCTTCCCCCCTCCTCCCCCTCCCGCCTCTCACTTCGGGTTCACACTCCATTAGTTGTCCACTGTGAAATATGAATATAATAGGCGTGGCATTACGCCTAACTGTGCACGGAGGACGAGGCGACGTGTCCGGAATACGAAACAACGGCGCGGAAGAGGAGGCGCCTACACATAACGGAGAGAAGAGTAGTTGAGGAGTAGGAGCAGGATAAGAATAACTAGGAGGAGGATTACAAATTAAGATGATAAAGGTGAGGGAGGGATAAATTGGTGTAGGAGGAAGAGGAGTCTAGAGATGATAAAGATGAGGAGTGAGAGAATAGGAGCAGATGAGGAGCAGGACTTGAAGTGCTCACAGACGTTGTGAAGATTGTGAACCACATCCGAGGGAGCGCAACAACTTCAAGGATTTTTAAAGTGCTTTGTGAAGAAATGGGCTCTGTCTTTGTTCTCCTGTTTCACACGGAGGTACGTTGGCTCTCACGTGGCAAAGTTCTGAATCGCGTGCTGCAACTTCGAGAGGAAATAACGATGTTGTTGCAAGAAGGTCGAACCTCGAAAGAAAATCTTCTTCACGAAATGATGCAAGATGACTGTTTCGTAACAAAAGTTGCCTACTTGGCTGATTTATTCTCTGAAGTGAATTCCCTGAATACTTCACTCCAAGGAAACCTTGCAATGCTGCACACAGTTCGTGACAAAGTGGCAGTATTCAAGTGTAAGATTCAACTTTACGTGAAAAGAGTTCAGGACAGTGACACAACTTTCTTCCCTCTATGACAACTATCCTAGATTCTATGGCAGAATCTGAATGCAGTTTCCGTGAGGAGATCTCGCCTCATCTTCTGCCAGTGATTGGAGAGGACCCAACACCCCCACAAAGTGACGATGCAAATCAACAACAAAGAAATAATGGGAATAAAAGTTTCATCCTCACACCACTCAGCAACGATCAAAGAAGCAACGATGAAACAGAGCGACCCAACGAAATACCAAAAAATAAAAAAAAGCAGCATCAGGATTAGCGTCCCGTTGGCAAGACACAAACACCGCCGAGGCTCGGAGGAGGAGGAGGAGGCGGCGGCGGCTCCCTCACGCCTGGCGCCGGGAAGATGCTTGCTGCTGTCTGCCGTGACTCTGGAGTGACTGGCGGCGGTGATGACGCAGGAGGCCTCTGGTGCCGAGACACGGGCGTTCAGAGCGGCCAAGACTGCGGCCCAGCACCACCCGGCCCGGCCAGGCATTCATCGAGGCCAACTGTACCCGACACTTGTGCCCTAATGTAACGCACGGTGCCCGACCTTAAGACCCCTTACTACTAACGACGCCTCCGAGCGAGCCCTCCCCCTCCTTTATATTCAACCAAATGAAACCTAACTTAATCCTCTGAGACGTCCACTCCCATAGGTAGGGCTAATTACGACAGGTGAACTCCTCAGGCAGCTCAACACAGTGTCCATTAACAGCTCCAAGGTATGTCGGCATGTGAAAGAGTATTGGTAGAGGATGGAGAAGTCTGCAGAATCCTCACTTTGCTGCAGGCATCAGTGCATGTAGCAAATCCTGAGTGACAATGACTGTCGCTTAACCCCGTCAGTGTCCGGCCCAGCTCAGCATGCCAAGAACACCCCTGCAGGAGAACAGCTAGGCAGTTGACAGTAGGACAGAAGAGGCTTGTAGGGAAGAATAAATGTCATGGTGAGCAAACTATCGAATCACACCCTTTTTAACCTGAAACCACAGGTAATTCCAGAGTTGGGTGTGCTCAGAAATAGTTTTCATTGTCAGTGAAACAGTAATTGTCATTTGCTACCCTTTCTGTCATGAGTTATTTTTCATATGTTCATTACTGTTCATAATTTGTTTTAATAACTGAGCTAATTTGTGACTCCTTGCCCTGTGTCTGCAAGGAACTGAGGAGGTGATTATGGTGTCATTAAACTTATTATTATTATTATTATTATTATTATTATTATTATTATTATTATTATTATTATTATTATTATTATTATTATTATTATTATCATCACTGAGATCCATGAAAGCAGGTCAAGGGAGGATAGAAAAATGCTACAGACCCAAACCCTTGATGAGCAGACATGGATATAAAGGAGAAAAATAGAAGAAGGGAGTCAAACCCAGTGCCTGGTGAGTTGCCTGACAGCCATAACCTTTCTCCAGGAATGGTGGGACATCCGGCACAGAAAGGATGGGGTGGCGGAGGAGGAGCTGTCCGTGAGTGGCTGCAGAGTGGTGTGGTCCCGAGGTCAGGCTGGCCGAGTGGGGTCCCGGCAGGTTGTCAAGTGCATGACCTGAGACTCGGCTGTGATACATGCCATGCTCGCCTCCTCCTACACCTGCCCAGACCAACCGTCCCTGCTGGGAGAACCTGTCCCTCAAGAACCCACAGGTGACCTTTGCTCTTTGAGTATTAGTAATATATAAGGTTGCCAGACCAGACTGATAGACTCTTTTTTTTATTACAAGGGCAAAAACAAAGACAACAGCAACACACTGCTCCCAACAAAGGTGTAAAGAACGGGAGGCCAAGAGCTGTGTGGCCTCCAATCACCACCCGCCGAGGGAAGATTTTTTTTTTTTTTTTTTTTTTTTTACATCAAAGGAGACGGCTCAAGGGCAACAAAAAGAGTGCATAGAAAAAAAAATCCTGCTCCTCACCGCTCCGTGTTCTTGCTCTTATTTACGGATGTATTTATTTACTCCTTTCTTTTTTTTTTGTTCATTATTTTTTTTCTGCCGCGTGGTGTAATAATGCTGTGGTGGTTCTCTTTTTTTTTTTCTTCATCCGCATCACTCTCCCATTCATCCTTGACCTTTCGTTTACCGTCATTGTCATCCACCTCGTCCTAGTTACAGTAGAGCCCCATTCAGCGCGAGAATTAGGTGGATGAAGCGGCCGCGCTAACTGAATAAAGTTACCAATATGAAAAAAACTATTTGGTGCAGACGTGGGTCTGACTTTTGGGTTTGATAATTACTCAAAATAATCACACATTAAAAAAACAACCCTACGATTGGCTGGGCTCTGAAAACACACTTGTGATTCGCTGGGAGTCCGGTGAAGTCATCGCCGGCGCTCACTCAGCCAGCGGCCTCGCTGCCTTAAGGCACTGTGTGTCACACTGGCTGTTTTCTTTTAACCATTGTGGCTACTGGCAACGGCCGTGCACCCATCCGAGAGCGAGTTGTCGGTTCACCGTAACCTGGTGTCACACTGAGCCCTTTTTTTCCCACTGCGTTGGCGGCAGCTTGGACAACCGGCAAGTCCAAATTTCCCTGGGCCCGTATCCTCGACAACTATTAATACTAAACTTGGTATTAACTTTCGACTTTGGTATTAACTTCACTCTCAAAGTGTATCCTCAACAACTATTAGCCTAATACGTACTCTTAACTTTGGTATTAACTTGAGAGTGATGGCGAGGACTTCTAAACACTTAATAGTAAAGTTAATAGTGAATCCCAGACCCAGACCCATATCAACATGGCCACCGGACTTCCTCGCCCAGCCCGCCTCCGCAATTTACAGTTTGATAGGACGCTTTGGAACTGTATAACGATGGTGAAATTGTCAAGACATACATATTAGACCG
The DNA here is from genome assembly GCF_024679095.1 of Eriocheir sinensis. Taxonomy (NCBI): domain Eukaryota; kingdom Metazoa; phylum Arthropoda; class Malacostraca; order Decapoda; family Varunidae; genus Eriocheir; species Eriocheir sinensis. Next base: position 139,177 of record NW_026111217.1, on the reverse strand, counting down.
TGCAGGAATGGAGTATGTGACTGATTTGGTGAGAAGAGAGCTACAAGATCCAGTTCAAAGGGAGCATTCCCTCACCCCGAGGTTGAAAGTGATTTTGACTTAAAGATACTTGGCTACAGGAAAAATGCTGCAGTATTCAAGTGATGAGTTTGGGGTAAGCCAGAGTAGTGTAAGCAGGGTGATTGTGGAAACTCTGGCCGCCCTCAGTGACCCGTAGGTAGTCGGGAGGTTTATCCAGTCTCCCCTTGATAGGGTGGAGATCCGTGTAAAGCAAGCAGAATTCTACCAACTTGCCGGTGTTGTGGGAGTGATAGACTGCACCCATGTGAAAATAATGGCACCAAAGGAAAACGATGTAGTTTATGTCAACAGAAAAAAAAAGTAAACATAGCTTGAACATACAATTAGTGTTTCATGCCTTTGTTATTGATTAAAATGTGAAATATTCGAGTTAAGGAAAACAAAACATGGGAAAAAAACTTTTATTTGTAGCAGAAAGGTACACACATGCAAATGAAAAAGATGACATTAAAATTGCATTAAAATGTCATTTAGAATATGATTTATAATTATTGCTGCCGGTTATTCATATTGAGATAATGGTGGTAAGAAAGCTTGTTAGAGACGTCTGCCAGTGTGAGGGAGGAGGAACGAAAGGTCGAGGTGACCACATCGCGAACATCATGACTTATGAGTGAAGTAAAACGAGGTTACTTGGTTTCTGTTTACAAAGTTCCAAGTGGAAAAACAACTTTATTGTGAATTCAGTGTATACTTTTCTGGAGTATTGTGTTTACTGAGTGAATTGGTGACCAATCTGTTGCTATTTGTGTCTTGCTTGAAGATATTCATCATTGGATTCAAAGCTATGGTATTAATGCAATAGTCATCATAACAAAATACGTAGTAATTAATTATATATGTCAACCTATTTATTTTCATGAGATCATGGTATGACCACTGAAAAACATAGCTTTTTATCTTGGCTCCATTACAAATTCAGTATATAAATACTCTATTAGTGGAATCTAGTTTTCAGCATCTTTTATTATTATGCCAATATTCTAAGCACTCAGCTTGCAAACATGCTTAGGTTTATGTTGTCAGTTTGGGTCGGACTTATGTGAGCACTTTACCAAGTGACCTAAGATTACTCAATGCTCGCAAAGCTATGGTATTAACGTGCAATGGTCATCATACCAAAATACGTAGTAATTAATTATATATGTCAACCTAATTATTTTCATGAGATCATGGTATGACCGCTATAAACATAGCTTTTTTTATCTTAGCTCCATTACAAATTCAGTATATAATTATTCATATATTCAATAAAGTAGTGGAATCCAGTTTTCAGCATCTTTTATTATTATGCCAATATTCTAAACACTCAGCTTGCAAACACGCTTAGGTTTATGTTGTCAGCTTGGGTCGGACTTAGGTGAACACTTTACCAAGTGACCTAAGATTACTCAATGCTATCATATAGGTATACTACATCTTTGATTGTGAGTTCATCAGAGAGCACTGGAGAGCAGCATGAGTCTAATTAGGTGCTAATGAATATCCTGCCTGCATCACAGACTACATAAAATGCAAATATGATCAGTGCCTAAAGGTGTTATAAGCTAATGATGGTAAATATATATATATATATATATATATATATATATATATATATATATATATATATATATATATATATATATATATATATATATATATATATATATATATATATATATATATATATATATATATATATATATATATATATATATATATATATATATATATATATATATATATATATATATATATAGATATATATATATATATATATATAAAACTGTCTGCCCTAATGCCCCTCCCACTTTTGAAGTCCAAATGATGCCCCTGATTGTAACAATGCATCTTGTAACACCCATGACTGGGTGCCGGTGCAAATCTCCTCATTTAACACCGAGAAATTAATCTAGGCTCTAAGGAACTCGGAAAAATCCAAGTTAGAGAGTGCTGGCTGTGGAGATTGAACCAGTGACCTTCGACATACAAAGTCATGTCTGTCAGTCGAGCCAATAAAGGTAAAGGTAAAGTTGGGGCATACGCTATAGCAGCGCGTGGCCTCGGTGCTCATCTCCGTAACATTGGGCCTTGAGCCGGTGGTGAGAGGGAGCCCATTACCCCGGGACACAGGGCCAGTGTGACATCCGGGCTACCACAGTTTCCCCAGGTAGTCATTTATCGACCAGCCCGAGAGGGAGGATGATCAGCTGGGTGAGCTGCACGCCGATTGCCCAGGCCGGGACTCGAACCCGGGCCCGCGTAGAAGCCAGGCATGCTGACCACTAGACCACGGAGGCGTATTGGAGCCCAATCTCAAGTGAACCCACTCACAATGGCACACAATTTTTTTTCCGGTAAATTTTGTGCTTTGAATGAATTTGCTAATCATTTCTGTCGAAAAACAGCACAAACTATTTTTCACCCCCTCCATCCTAACCTCCTCAGTAATTTAAAAAAAAGTGAAAATCATAGCCTTGAGGCAGTAATATTCAGCCCCAGCATAAAAAAATTATACTGCTGCCCTATGAAAGGCATCTCTTAACTCCGATGAAGTAGGTGGTGACTGGTGGAGCAGCTTCATTGTCATCCCTTGCAGTGGCAGGTGTCATTGGGCCAGCAGATGATGAAGCAGTGGCTGGTGTCATAGGGCCAGCAGATGATGAAACAGTGGCTGGTGTCATAGGGCCAGCAGATGATGAAGCAGTGTCTGGTGTCATAGGGCCAGCAGATATTGAAGCAGTGGCTGTTGCCGGAGCAGCTTATGGTATCTTTTCCACAAGTAATGAACAATGTGCTGGGATGGTCTCTAGCAATACTGATAAAGTGTGTATCTACAAAGAATATGAATTTAAGGGTAATTAATAAATTGTTTTAATAAGAATATAAAAGTTTTTGCCAAAAACATACAGGCCAGTCAATATTTCACTGCTGCTTGACTGTTGCTGCTGTCCTATCCCTAGCACATCATGTCAATGCTGAATGGCTCTGGTACCCCTTCAAATACATGAGACGAGCAGCCTATGATGTCATACACCAGTTTATCTACCACAGTTAATGTCATAGTTATATAGGCAGGCACCTGCGTATCTGTGGTGCCACATGTGTGGGGCACTCAGGTGCTGGGGGAAATGTCATTGTTATGCTGGGGCAGGGGTAAACCAGTGTATGCTGTGAGGCCTTGGTGTGGAAGTTCCCTGCCTGAACTGTGCAGCTAATCCCCCATACAGTGAGGGCCTTTTTTACTCCCTCAGTGGCTGTGCAGCTGAGAGAGTGGTGTACATGAGTGTGAGTGTGTGAGTAAGTGTGTGCCTGTCTTGGCTAAAACCCTTCACTGGGGGAAGACAACCAAGGTATTTAGATAGATTGATAGTCATTGACAGATGAACATTAAAAAAATTTCTATATCAAATATGCAGTTCACTGCTATGAACTTATTAACTTTAAGCTGAAATAAAGGCATTGTGGCCAGTATAGCTGCATTCTGTGAGCACATAAAAAACTAACTAATATAAGTTTTACATTTAAAGACATAACAACTAAAAAAAATTACCAGTCTGCCGCTGCTCATTCTTGCACTTGGCAATGCAAGGCTTTGATTTTTGTTGTACGTTGTACCAACGCCTCTCAAAGTCATCCTGCGTACGGGGTCCACTCCCAGGGAAGGCACTGTCAGGGTATAAATGTGAAGCAAGTTTCTTAATCGTTTCACTATGGCATGCTTTTTATTTCCCATAACTTCTCCAATAACATTTAATACATGCTGTGATGGAAAGCTGAATCAGTACCAATATTTTATTTACATGCATCATAAGACATTAACTTTTTAGTTGTTATGAACATGGCCATAAATACTACTTTTCATTTCCTACTTTTCTAAAATGCTTTTCTCTAAGTAGGAGGATATTACACAATACAGCTATACAAAAAAAATAAAAGCATTAATCTTAATTCCATTCTTTTGAGTACTTCTAACCTAACATTATATCACCAGAAACTGTTTGACCAATGCTATCAAAATAATATTTTAATCTTACTTTACCATTCTCATCAAATCTACCTATTCCGATATAGTCTTAACATAAAATATTTGTAAAAGTGTTGAGAGCCTGGCATGCCCAACCCACCCACCCCCCAAAAAAAATCTAAATAAGGAATAAATAAAATAACAGGTAAATATGACTTGACTCTCTTATACTAACACCCTTTCCACCCTAACAAACTTGGGGACCTACCATGTTAGGTTAGGACGTGTTTGGTAGGACATGTTTAGCAGGAGTTGGTTTAGTTATGTTAGATTGTTGAGGGAGTGGAGGTTGCAGCAGAAATGGTCATGATGATGCTATTCACATGGAGCAGTAGGAAAAAGTATGTCCTGTTTGGAAACTCTGTGTTGAAGCCCGTAACCGGGCTTTCAAGGAGGTTTAAGACTGATTCGTCGTAGCGACAACTGACTTAATATTCTGATACTTCAAGAGTATTTGAAGAAGCTCGTAGTTGGGGTGATGAAACGTTGTCGCTTTTTTATATTTAATTTTAACTTATCTTAACACTATGAATAACAAAAATAATACAAAATACAGAATACACTTCAATCAGACCCAGTGGGTCGTCAGGCCTCGCACACTGCCTGTTAAGGGACAAGTAACGTCCTACTTCAATACTGGTTACAATCCTAACTATTTCTTATTACACATACGCTGAAGATATATACTCTTATAATCTAAAAAATACCACTATACACAATGGACACTAGTGCGCTTTCCTTTACGGTACAACACTTCACTTTCTACTCACGACAGCGTAGATGAACACACGACACATATTGTGTCGGAAATTTAGAGGACACGTGAGTGTCGGTCAGAAGTATTTCTAGTTCTGCCCCGAGTACTCCGAGGGAACTCCCTTATATGGGCGATTGCCTACGTCACTATACGCCCTCACTACGTCATACCTATTGACTGGGTACACAAGGCTCCTGCACTGAGGGTGCACTCCTTTCCCTATGCTATTGTTACATCCTCTATGGTTATAGCACATAAGGGTGAATATTCATGAGTAGTGTTATTTTACAGGACTTCCGTTTACGTGATTCTCGTCCTTATAGGCATTCGCGTGGTGCTGTCGTTGGGTGAAGTGGGCGGTTTCGGGAAGCCGGCAGAGCGCCGGCTGTATGGTGGCCCGAGACGCCCCTGTTTGCTTCCTGTTTGTTTTGATAACGATTTGTTCTTCTCACTGTCGCCTCGCTGTGCTGTGTTCTTCAAATTGTTCTTAATTTTGGATGTATTTTAACGTTCTACGTCGCTTTCGTCTTCCTTGTTTATTTGCGATGGATGTACTGGGTCAGGTGATGTTACTGCGTCTGTGTTAGTAGATGCAGCGCCCTGCGGGGCACCACATACCTCCCCCTTCAAGATAACGCCACGTCCTCGTGGCAGGAAGCGCGCGGCAGGCCGAACGACCATCTCAGACCAAGACGGGGACGGCGTGACGGGGCGGGAGGCACGCAGGAGACGGGGTCGCAGAAGGAAGAACCAGGTCAGGCCGCAGGCGAAGAGGAGGAGGCCAGCGGCGGAGAACCCAAAGAGCAGCCAGCCCCACCAAGGAAAGGCGGCAGCACCGGCGGAAGAACCCGGGACAGACTCCTCCAGCAGGTGGAGCGTCGGTGGAAGAGCCAGCGGGGCGCCCGTAGAGGCCACGGGCGTCGCAGTCGGAGGGGGATGGCCCAAGGAGGGATGGACCGCCAGGAACGACTCAACCACGCCTCGTCCGACGTGGAAAGGGGCCCGATGGATCGTCAGCGGCTCGGCACTATCCAAAGTTGCAGAGGCAGGGAGGCTGAACGCGTCGGCGTGGGCACTACAACCCATACCGATGGTAAGAAGCCCCGTGCCATTCAGGGTTTGCCGGTACTTGGTGACAGGACTGTCTGGGCAGACCATGGTAACGACCTGGGGAACATCCGTGGAGAAGACCCAGCCCGCCGGGGACGGGAGGAAGACTGGTGGGAAGTTCCTGAGAAGAGACTTAGAACATAGTGACAGTGCATCCGGACGCTCGAGGAAAAGGGCAATCTCGCAGCGCCGGACAGACGTAGAATACACAGGGGCGACAGGAGGGCAGATATAAAGAAGATGGTGTTTAGTACAGCGATCTAAGGAGTCCAATAGCATATAGTGGTTGCGGTCTTCAGAAACCGCGAGGTAGGTTGAGAGTGTGTCGGTGTGTAGAAAATATGGCGTGCCATCGAGGTGAAAAGGCAGCGCGTCCATTTTAAACACATCGAACACATCAGAGGGATCCCCTTTCATGGGGATCTGTAAGTAGAAGTGAAGGGTACCTAAGGAAAGCGCACCTTTAGAAATAACCCTAGAGACATCACGGTACAATGCTAAATATTCATGAGCCGCAGGGAATAACAAGCCTGGATAATGGAGGGAGGCATTCCTGAGTACACGAAGCAAGACATCATTGGGAATAATAAGAGGGGAGACTTGCGTTTGGGACATTTGTTGAAGGCCTAGTTTGAGGTTCAATGTATCATGATTTAGGTCACTAAGCGCCAATTGGATCAGGAGAATGGTCTCCAAGATACGCATTTCTCCCTCAATTTGCAAGGTTCGTAAGGAAAACTGCCTAATAATAGCCGAGGCTAAAGCTGAGGCGGACTCTAGACGAGATATAGCAGAGTGGACGTGACGGAGGTCACGAACAGTAGCGTTGAGGACTTCTGTTTGAAGGTTGAGCTGACGTCTCTCTTCCGAGGAGAGAGCGTGAAGATTGGAGAGTTTCTCATGTATCACATCAATCTGGGCCTGAGTGGCCGTGCCAAAAAGGAGGTTTGCTACCGAGCCAACAAAGTCTACGGCCCCTCGCCTCCGGCGAGTCCTAAATGGGCTCCCATCTCTACCACTCATGGCTGCTAAGAAGTTATTAAGATCTTTAAAAAGCTTACGAAATTCAAAGTGAAAGGAGTCTAGAGTGCGCCTGAGCAAACCCACAGTGGGAAATGACTGATTCATATGTTCAATAGACCACGACACTTCCGCGGTCAGATTCGCCACGTTGATGAGAGGACGTTGTATTTCGTCTGTCTGGATGACGACAGGAACGACGTAGTAACGCCCTGTCAACAACATCTTAAAGACAGGGGAGAAGACAAGGCCAGGACGTATAGGTTGCTCCCGTAGGGGAACAGCCGCAGGTAAGGGGAGGGCAACACCCAGGATCTGAAATGATAGGGGGCATCAGTTCGCCGGTCGTTGACGATACTCAAGAGGACGCTCCATGACGTTGGGGAGTGAGGGAGGTACCGTGTTGGAACGTAACGGACGAGTTGACTGAGGCTCGGAAGGAGCTTGGAGAACTTCAGGTGATGGGGGAGCAGGAGTCGGCTGGGAGGGCTCGGAAGGAGCTGCAAACGACAAGGGTACCGACTCGTCAGGCGGAGGGGCCGTTGACAATGAATCATCAATCGGCCCTGGTATGCGGTTATCAGGGACAGGGTAGGCACGCCTGACGTTAGGGGAGTCATGGAGTCCAAGAGAGTCCTCGTGAACGACCTGAACATTGTTGGTGTGAACCGTCTTGATCTTACTCCCTCTGATATGGCGGAGTCGCAAGACTACAGGACTAACCTTGTCGACGACCCGGAAGGGGCCGTTAAACAAAGGCTGTAGTTTTTTAGGCTCACCCTTGGACGGAATGTTCTTGACATACACCCTATCTCCAATCTCAATCTGTTTGTATTTTGCCTTCCTAAACATCCTTTCAGACTCTTGCCAACCGATATCAATATTCTTCTGACACAATTTATAAGTCCTTTGGGCGACACTAGCAGTGAATGACTTGTAACTATCTACATCATAACACGGTTGTCGCCTATTCTCCAACATTTCAAAAGGAACATTAGGGTCACGGGAGAAAAGTAGGAAGAATGGGGAGTCCCGTAAAACACGATGATAGGCAGTGTTGTAGGCGTGTGTTGCAACTGGAAGCATTTGGTCCCAAATCCCTCTATTGTCCTCACATAAGGTTCTCAGAATATTTATTAAAGTGCCATTAGGCCTCTCAATCACCCCGTTCGCAGACGGGTGATAAGGAGTCGTCCTTAAGTGATCAATTTGTAGCAATTGAGTCAACTCTCGCAAGAGAGTGTTAACGAACTCCTTTCCTTGATCAGTGACTAGAATAAGCGGGATGCTGTGTACACAGACTACGTTCTTGTAGAACGCAGCTGCCACTTCCTTGGCTGCCTTCGTCCGAAGGGGGGTTGCTACCAGGAAACGTGACAGGACGTCAATCACTGTCAGTACATACTTATAGCCTTTGTCGGAAACCGACAAAGGTCCGACAATGTCCATATGGACTCTGTCAAACGGTTGGCCAACCTCAGGATATTTCATAATTGGAGCAGGCGGGGATCCCCTCTTCTTAAACCGACAACAGACAGGACAAGATCTGACATATTGCTCCACGTCCGCCTTCATTCCCGGCCAGTACGCAAACTTGCGACAACGTGCCAGCGTGACCTTGGTACCTCTGTGCCCTGCAGGTAGCACGGAATGTGCCAGAGCCAGCGCGTTAGGAATGAAGCTTGGTGGGACAATAACCAGTCTGGTCTGTTTGTTGTATTCATCGCAAACATTGCGGTAGAGAATACCGTTCTCTACACACACTTCACTAAGAGGCAGTTTTTTAAAGTGTCTCTTAGCTGCATTTAACTTGACATCGCTCCTCTCAGCAACCTTTTCCTCATTTATCTCGTTATCTTCAACAACATCAAATATCATACTACCATTTACATTTACGTTACTGCCGGCGTTTCTTTCTAAAGCATGCTTAATCTCACTCAGTTCAGGATCGCGACCCTGGTGCTCCATGAGTGCTTCAAGACTCCAATGGAGAAACTTATCTCGCTTGTCATGTCCCTCCGGGGAGGTGACAGACCCGTCTTGTCCACCCGTATGGGTGACAGACATAATTCTAGCATCCAAGTCGCCTTCTATCACATCGCTCTCTTGATTTCTAATCCTTGATAAAAAATCTGCCACCATATTACTTGAGCCTGGGAGATAATCTATACTGAAATCAAATTCTCCCAGCAATGTCTGCCAACGTGCAATCCTACTACTTGGAACAGTGCTCTTTAACAGCCAAGTCAGCGGTCTATGGTCCGACAGGATGTGAATCCTATAACCCAAGATAAGGGGCCGGTTTGTACTGAGTCCATAGATAACCGCTAAGGCTTCCCTTTCTACCGCGGAGTAGTTACGCTCCGCCCCATTGAGTGTCCTACTGAAGTATGCAATGGGTCGTAGGCTACCGTTCTCATCCTTTTGTTGCAACACACCACCTATTGCCTTATCCGACGCATCTGTAGTGAGGTGGAATGGCTTCCGGAAATCCGGAAAGGTTAACACAATGTCAGTCGTTAGACTGTTCTTTAGTGTTTGAAATGCATGCAATGCCTCCTCGTTCCACTCTAGAAGCGTCTTATCATTCTTAGTGACCTTCCTCCCTTTTAGTAAATTATTAAGGGGGGATGCTATTTTCGCAAAGTCTTTAATGAACTTCCTATAGAAATTAACTAACCCCAGAAAACCTTGAAGCTCTTTGACCGTTTGTGGAGGGGTGAGTTGTTGCACCGCTTGTACCTTTGAGGGCTGAGGCTTCAAACCAGAAGCACTAACAATGTGACCCAAGTAGTCTACTTGCTCTTTGAAGAAGGAACACTTATCTAATCTTAAGGATAGATGGGCCTTCTGCAGTCTGTCTAAGACAGCATGAAGGTTCTTTAGATGATGGTCCATGTTTTTCCCTTGTACTATCAAATCATCAAGATATACATGTACAATTCTACCTGTCAAACCTATGAGGACTTGATTCATGATCCTCTGATAGGCTGCAGGTGCTGTTTTTAATCCAAAGGGGACTGTAGTGAATTCATAGAGGCCATAAGGTGTCGTGAAAGCTGTTAAGTGTTTGGATTCCTCTGCCAATGGGACTTGGTGGTAGCCCTGGCGTAAATCCAGAGAGGTGAAAACTTTACTTTCCCCTAACTGTTGCAAGATGAGATTAATGTTAGGGAGGGGATGTCTGTCATCAATCAATTCATCGTTCAGAGCGCGGAAATCAAGACAAAGTCTGACCCCGCCATCTTTCTTAGCAACAGGGACTAGAGGTGCACTGTAGGGTGACGCACTAGGGCGTATAATACCCTGGGCCTCTAAGTCCTTGAGCTGAGTTTCTATCTCCTTGTGGTATTTTACTGGTATTGGGTATGGCTTTTTATATATAGGCTTGTCATTTTTCAGCCTTAAAGTGTGAACATAATAGGGAGTAATAGTGAGAGGTTCATGTTTCAGGGCAAACACATCAGGATATTTGCGGGTTAGGCCCTTCAGACAGCTGTTTTCCATTAGTGAAGGGGAAAATAGCTCGTCTATCATCTTATCAAGTTCCTGCTGCTTACTGGACTGGGTGTTAGGCGGCTTGGTAACTGTTGTTTTTGTTTGTGTGACAGCCGCTACACTTTCATTAGTTGATGACTGGTAATATTCAGTGTGACAAGAATAAATGTGGCCCAGCACCTCACCTGTTGGCAACTCAATAGTTTCTTCAGTTGGGTTAGCATAGGGGATGATGAATTTACCCTTGGTTTGTTTGACGTTAGGAGTTAAAGTTACTAACCCGGGAAATAAAAATGAAGAAGGGATATCATTGGACCTTGGAAGGAATAAGGCTTGCCGAGCTCTGTCAATTTCTGTCTCCAGAGTGACATACCCTGCTGTGCCTGGTAGCAAGGACGCTACGTTAATAGCGTATGCTTTCATGGGGACTTCCTCCATCTCGTCTAAGGTAGGGCTTCGGTCGGTTAGTCAATCTTCTGGGTACGGGCTCATATCGCCCGCAGCCAGGGAATGGACTTCCACCGGGTAGGCTCCCACCATTACACTAAACTGCCCAGGTGCGGCCAGCGGTGCAGCTACCACATTTTGCCTCCACATAAATTCTAGACCCAACAAAACTGCTGTTGGTAACACTACACCTTGTGATATTACTACAAACTTTTCTGTAAGCTCTCCGTGCCCAAAGTTCACCACTACTTCAGCTAACCCTTTATTAGGGATTTGTGTCCGATCTACCCCTTGTATGGACAAAGGTTCTGTAGCTATCATTTTCCCACCTACCTTATTGAATAAGTCTTCCTCTATTAAAGATACCCTGCGCCTGTGTCTAGCATCGCGTAGATCATCTCTCTTCGTGTATCAGTTCCTACACAGTCTCAGTGTGAGTGCATTGGTCGGGCCGTGGACTGCCGCAACTATTCGGGATCGGCGTTTTTTTTTTGTTCCTCTCTCGGGCATGGTTAGGCCAGGAGTTGCGGGGAGAGGGACCGGCCGTGTACTCCGGGCGCCAGGCAGCGCAAGGCGAGACAGGCTGGCGCCTGTTCCGAGAGTACTGGGGTGGCGCGGCCTGCTGGTACTGAGGGTACCGGGGGCCCGCTGGAGGGTGATAGGCACCTCTCTGTTGCCACCCATAGGAGCAGTCACGGGCCATGTGTCCTATATATCCGCACGAGTAACATGTGGGTGGCGCGGACGCGTTCCCGTATGAGCGGGGGGGGCGGCATGGCGTGCCGTCCACCCTTCTGAGATATCGGGTGACGCGACTGGCCTGAAGGACGTTGGGGACGGCCTTGTGACGAGGGTTTAGATCCTGTCACTTGGGTTGAACAGATGTTCATGACTTTTACTTCTTTAGCCACGTCGACGTCGGATAGTTTTAACTCTGGGTGAGCCTTGATATACTCATATCCCTTCTTCAACATTTTCGGTGGCTCCTTTTTTTCTTCTTCTGTCAGGGTGTATGTAAAATCATAAGGTAGAGCTCCAGTAAACCGTAAAACCACCACTTTGTTTAAATACCCGGCGACGGCGGGCTCTAGGGTGGCTAACTCGTCCTTCAATATTTCCAGTCTAATGAGGAATGCGCGGAGGGTTTCTCCCATCCGTCGTTTGGCCTCTCCCAACTCTTTCTGAAGGACCTCGAAGGTCCTTATTGTGGGATACATACTCAAGAATTCCTTTTTTATCTCATCCCAGTCCTGTCCACACCTGGCGATACAACCGAGGAGATGATCGCGCGCTATTCCCAGGGCATATTGTTTGGCTAACTCTATTTTCCCAGTTGTGTCCCAATTTGCCTGTGTCCGACTGTCGAGATCTTCGATCCATTTCTTTGCTATTTTATGACATGGGAGATTTGGTGCTTTACTACTTTTCTCTTCTCCTCCACAAAAATGTAAGAGTCCCTGCACTCTGCTAAAATCATTCAGGGTGTGGCGACTAAGTAGTGTCACCAGATCATCATGGGCAAGGGTGACCGGTTTCGCGGCATCGGAAGGGGTGGGAATGCTCTCGTCTGGCATATTGAATTCTAAAGTCTGATTCTCGTAATCCCACGAAAAACTGTCTTCTCCCTCGCTTTCGGATATGGACATTCACCAATACAAATTGCAAGTTTCACCACCCCACACCTGACACCAATGTTGAAGCCCGTAACCGGGCTTTCAAGGAGGTTTAAGACTGATTCGTCGTAGCGACAACTGACTTAATATTCTGATACTTCAAGAGTATTTGAAGAAGCTCGTAGTTGGGGTGATGAAACGTTGTCGCTTTTTTATATTTAATTTTAACTTATCTTAACACTATGAATAACAAAAATAATACAAAATACAGAATACACTTCAATCAGACCCAGTGGGTCGTCAGGCCTCGCACACTGCCTGTTAAGGGACAAGTAACGTCCTACTTCAATACTGGTTACAATCCTAACTATTTCTTATTACACATACGCTGAAGATATATACTCTTATAATCTAAAAAATACCACTATACACAATGGACACTAGTGCGCTTTCCTTTACGGTACAACACTTCACTTTCTACTCACGACAGCGTAGATGAACACACGACACATATTGTGTCGGAAATTTAGAGGGACACGTGAGTGTCGGTCAGAAGTATCTCTAGTTCTGCCCCGAGTACTCCGAGGGAACTCCCTTATATGGGCGATTGCCTACGTCACTATACGCCCTCACTACGTCATACCTATTGACTGGGTACACAAGGCTCCTGCACTGAGGGTGCACTCCTTTCCCTATGCTATTGTTACATCCTCTATGGTTATAGCATATAAGGGTGAATATTCATGAGTAGTGTTATTTTACAGGACTTCCGTTTACGTGATTCTCGTCCTTATAGGCATTCGCGTGGTGCTGTCGTTGGGTGAAGTGGGCGGTTTCGGGAAGCCGGCAGAGCGCCGGCTGTATGGTGGCCCGAGACGCCCCTTTTTGCTTCCTGTTTGTTTTGATAACGATTTGTTCTTCTCACTGTCGCCTCGCTGTGCTGTGTTCTTCAAATTGTTCTTAATTTTGGATGTATTTTAACGTTCTACGTCGCTTTCGTCTTCCTTGTTTATTTGCGATGGATGTACTGGGTCAGGTGATGTTACTGCGTCTGTGTTAGTAGATGCAGCGCCCTGCGGGGCACCACATCTGTGGTTGTGGTTGTATACAAAAATGCCCATTTGACGAGGTTAGGTTAGTTTGCAAGTTACTTGAATCATGGATATGTGAATATGTAACAAAAAAAATAAAAGCGTTAACCTTAATTTCATTATCTTGAGTACATTCCAATCTAACATTATATCACCATAATCTGTTTGGCCAATGCTATAAATATACTGTTTTAATCATACTTTACCGTTCTCACGAAACCTACCTATTCCCATATAGTCTTGACATAAAGTACTTGTAAAAGTGTCCATAGTCTGGCGTGCCTAGCATCCCCCCCCAATAAAAAAAAATAATAAACAAATAAAAATAAATAAAGAATAAAAAAAGGGCAAATATGCCTTAACTATCTATACCAACCCCCTCTTCCCCCCCAACAAACTTGGCATGTTAAGTTAGGATGTGTTCGGTAGGACGGGGCAGGTTTGGCACTTGGGGACCTACCATGTTAGGTTAGGATGTGTCAGGTAGGACAGGTTTAGCAGGAGTTGGTTTAGTTATGTTAGATTGTTGAGGGAGTGGGGGTTGCAGCAGAAATGGTCATGATGATGCTATTCACGTGAAGCAGTAGGAAAAAGTATGTTCTGTTTGGAAACTCTGTGGTTGTGTTTGTGTACAAAAAAAACATTTGACGAGGTTAGGTTAGTTTGCAAGTTACTTGAATCATGAATATGTGAATATGTAACAAAAAAATAAAAGCATTAACCTTAATTTCATTACCTTGAGTACATTCCAATCTAACATTATATCACCATAATCTGTTTGACCAATGCTATAAATATACTATTTTAATCTTACTTTACCATTCTCACAAAACCTACCCATTCCCATATAGTCTTGACATAAAGTACTTGTAAAAGTGTCCATAGTCTGGCATGCCTAGCACCCCCCCCCCTCCCCCAATAAAAAAATAATAAACAAATAAAAATAAATAAAGAATGAGAACAGGGCAAATATGCCTTAACTATCTATACCAACCCCCTCTTCCCCCCCAACAAACTTGGCATGTTAAGTTAGGATGTGTTCGGTAGGACAGGGCAGGTTTGGCATGGTTAGGTTTAGTTATGTTAGGTTGTTGAGGCAGAAATGGTCATAATGAAACTATTCAGATACAGAATGAAAAGGTATGTTCTGTTTGGAAGGTCAGTGGTTGTGTTATTATGCAAAAAATACCCAATTGATTAGGTTAGGTTAGTTTGTAAGCTGATTGAACCATAAATATGTGATTACCAACCTTGTTACAGCTTCTGCCACTTCAGTCCACGCTCTCTTCTTATCCTCAGGGGTGATACTCTTCCCATAACACCCTCTGATTATACGTATTTTTTCTTGAATTTGATGTAAGAAGACCGTTTCATCTGGCGACCAATTAAACTTACTCCTTTACTGCGCTGGTTCTCCGGCCCGTAGATCATTGGGGCAGATGACGTGGTCATGGTGCGGTAATTTCAGCAGAGCAAGTCGTGACGCAGGAGGGGAGATATGGGCATTGACGAGTGACGGAGTAAAAACAGCCTTTGAGGCTGCTTCTATCTGCCACAAAACTCAGTATTTTCTTGTGTTTGCCATTTATTATGTTTCTGTTGTACATTTATACATCTTTTCTTTATTTTTCTTTTGAAATATATACTTAATTCATGTCGGATGTTTACGTTTTGCACGGAGGCGTCCTTAGCAACGAGCCCGCCATAAAGAAGAAGAAGATAATAGTAGCCAGGGATTTGCTAATACCTACACTCAAAGTTGACGAGGATAGCTTTTACTCTTAATAATTTGAAACTATTAACTTTGATAGTAACTTAAGAGTAAAAGTTAATAGCTCTCGAGGATACGGGCCCTGGTGTGCGTCACACACGGCCAAGGTCAGTTGCCCGTACCCACATCCACAACGTAAACAAAGCACTTGCCCTGTATCAACATGGCGTAAAGTAAGGGCTCTCGCAGCTTGTGCCGCTCATCATGGCGGCTTGGCGCAATTTTCAAAATTCAGTCGTGGTGGCTGCTCGCGCTAACTGAGGCTTTCGTGCTAATTATTTTTTTTCTTGGTAGATGGTGGCTTGTGCTAATTGATCTTGCGCTAAGTGGGGCTCTACTGTACTTTTTTTTTCTTCATCCGCTTTGCTCTCCCATTCATCCATTTCCTTGTTCTCTCTTTACTGTCATTGTCATCCACCTCGTTCTAGTTACCTTTTTATTTTCCTTCATCCACATCACTTTTTCTTATTTTTTTTTCCCTTCGACACACTCATTTACCGTCACAAGGATTACCTTTTGTTCTCGTACGCAGTCTTCCATCTGTTGCACTCTTCTGGGTGTGGCGATGCTATTGTGTTTATTTATATATCTACAGTATTTAATTATTCTTTTTTTTTTTGTTGCAGTTTCAATCACACGCTCTGCGAAGCTTACGTGGAGGAAAACTGGTCTCCCGGCCAGGTGGTCATCAACCTTGTGGCCACGAACCTTGACGCCTCGGACCTGGGCAAGCTGAGATACACCGTCCTGCACCAGACCTCAGAGGCAGCCGTCACCATGAACAAGGAAGGTAGAGAAAGACTGAATTTACTTGTACTCTTGAAAGAGATTCGTATGGAGGTTTTACGCATTAATGTTATTGTTCATAGTTATAGTGGAAGTAGTAGTAGCAGTAGTAGGAGGAGGAGGAGCAGGGAAAGGCAGCAGAATAAAGAACTAAAGAAGGAGAAAAAAAGAGCTGGAAACCTGCCTTTTTTCCCTCCCACATATCATTGAAGTTTTCCCTGAGATCATATTACAGTAACTTATCTCTTGACCTGCATTTCATACCTCAAGAAAACATATCACTAGAGCACGCTGTTGTGAGGCATTGATTGAAAGACACCCTAAACTTAACCTAACCTAACAAAACCCTCAACAGTTACCATACATCTTGACTCAGAAAACTCATATTTGCGTCCTTACTAATGAGACTTTCTATATAACAAAGAGAGGCCATTCTTTGTTGACTCATATTGAAACCCTAAACTTAACCTAACCTAACAAAATCCTCAACAGTTACCATACATCTTGACTCGGAAAACTCATATTTGCTTCTTTACTAATGAGACTTTCTATATAACAAAGAGAGGCCATTCTTTGTTGATTCATATTGAAAGATAACCTAAATTTAACCTAACCTAACAAAACCCTCAACAGTTACCATACATCTTTGCTCAGAAAACTCATATTTGCTTCCTTACTAATGAGACTTTCTATATAACAAAGACAGGCCATTCTTTGTTGATTCATATTGAAAGACACCCTAAACTTAACCTAACCTAACAAAACCCTCAACAGTTACCATACATCTTGACTCAGAAAACTCATATTTGCTTCCTTAGTAATGAGACTTTCTATATTACAATGTGAGGTCATTCTTTGTTGATTCATATTGAAAGACACCCTAAACTTAACCTAACCTAACAAAACCCTGAATAATTACCATACATCTTGACTCAGAAAACTCATATTTGCTTCCTTACTAATGTGACTTTCTATATAACAAAGAGAGGCCATTCTTTGTTGATTCATATTGAAAGACACCCTAAACTTAACCTAACCTAACAAAACCCTGAATAATTACCATGCACTTGACCCAGAAAACTCATATTTGCTTCCTTAATAATGAGACTTTCTATATAACAATGTGAGGTCATTCTTTGTGTATTTATACCATACAGACTTTACCCCTTCCCAGGCAGTCTAGACACTGAGACACCCCTGGATCGCGAGTCCCTGCCCGTGCACAGCCTCAAGGTGTCCGTGATGGATGAAGAGATCCGGGCCAGCTTCACGGTGGTGCGCGACAAGAACAAAAACCCACCAGTCTTTACGCTGCCGGAGTACCAGGCGAACATCATGGCTCCCAGGACGACCATTCTCAAGGTGGGGAGCAGGGAGGAGAATATAGGGAAAGAGGAAGAGAAGCAGAGAGAAAAAGGGGGAAGGGGAGGAGAAAAAAAGAGATGAGGAAGAGGAAGAGAAAAATCAAGCCTTTGTGGTGGATAGTGGAGTGTTTCCCATGTGGTATTGGTGTGCTGGATATCCCTTTACTGCTAGCCTGGTAACATACACTCCCAGGTCTTTCTCTGCCTCTGTGGTGGATAGTGGAGTGTTTCCCATGTGGTATTGGTGTGCTGGATATCCCTTTACTGCTAGCCTGGTAACATACACTCCCAGGTCTTTCTCTGCCTCTGTGGTGGATAGTGGAGTGTTTCCCATGTGGTATTGGTTTGCTGGATATCCCTTCACTGGTAGCCTGGTAACATACACTCCCAGGTCTTTCTCTGCCTCTGTGGTGGATAGTGGAGTGTTTCCCATGTGGTATTGGTGTGCTGGATATCCCTTCACTGGTAGCCTGGTTACATACACTCCTAGGTCTTTCTCTGCCTCTGTGGTGGATAGTGGAGTGTTTCCCATGTGGTATTGGTGTTCTGGATATCCCTTCACTGGTAGCCTGGTAGCATACACTCCCAGGTCTTTCTCTGTGGTGGATAGTGGAGTGTTTCCCATGTGGTATTGGTGTGCTGGATATCCCTTCACTGGTAGCCTGGTAACATACACTCCCAGGTCTTTCTCTGCCTCTGTGGTGGATAGTGGAGTGTTTCCCATGTGGTATTGGTATGCTGGATATCCCTTCACTGGTAGCCTGGTCACATACACTCCCAGTTCTTTCTCTGCCTCTGTGGTGGATAGTGGAGTGTTTCCCATGTGGTATTGGTGTGCTGGATATTCCTTCACTGGTAGCCTGGTAACTTACACTCCCAGGTCTTTATGTGCCTCTGTGGTGGATACTGGAGTGTTTCCCATGTGGTATTGGTGTGCTGGATATCCCTTCACTGGTAGCCTGGTAACATACACTCCCAGGTCTTTCTCTGCCTCTGTGGTGGATAGTGGAGTGTTTCCCATGTGGTAATGGTGTGCTAGATATCCCTTCACTGGTAGCCTGGTAACATACACTCTCAGGTCTTTCTCTGCCTCTGTGGTGGATAGTGGAGTGTTTCCCATGTGGTATTGGTGTGCTGGATACCCTTCACTGGTAGCCTGGTAACATACACTCCCAGGTCTTTATCTGCCTCTGTGGTGGATAGTGGAGTGTTTCCCATGTGGTATTGGTGTGCTGGATATCCCTTCACTGGTAGCCTGGTAACATACACTCTCAGGTCTTTCTCTGTGATGGATAGTGGAGTGTTTCCCATGTGGTATTGGTGTGCTGGATATCCCTTCACTGGTAGCCTGGTAACATATACTCCACAACTTTCTACTCATGCTCATCCCTATACTTTCCAAACCCCTTATACAAGAGTTAACCAGCATCTTCACTCTTTCATCCCTCACGCTGGTAAACTCTGGAACAGTCTTCCTTCATCTGTATTTCCTCCTGCCTACGACTTGAACTCTTTCAAGAGGAGGGTATCAGGACACCTCTCCTCCCGAAATTGACCTCTTATTTTGGACACTCCTTTAACCTCTGTTCGGGAGCAGTGAGTAGCGGGCCTTTTTTTTTATTCCCAGGTCTTTCTCTGCCTCTGTGGTGGATAGTGGAGTGTTTCCCATGTGGTATTGGTGTGCTGGATATCCCTTCACTGGTAGCCTGGTAACATACACTCCCAGGTCTTTCTCTGTGGTGGATAGTGGAGTGTTTCCCATGTGGTATTTTTTTTTTTTTTTTACAGCAAAGGAGACAGCACAAGGGCACAAAAAAGTAAACATTAATAAAAAAAAGCCCGCTACTCGCTGCTCCTAAAAAGAATCCAAAGAGGTGGCCGAAAGATAGGTCAGTTTCGGGAGGAGAGGTGTCCTGATACCCTCCTCTTGAAAGAGTTTAAGTCGTAGGCAGGAGGAAATACAGATGAAGGAAGATTGTTCCAGAGTTTACCAGCGTGAGGGATGAAAGAGTGAAGATGCTGGTTAACTCTTGCATAAGGGGTTTGGACAGTATAGGGATGAGCATGAGTAGAAAGTCGAGTGCCGCGGGAGGGGGGGAGGCATGCAGTTAGCAAGTTCAGAAGAGCAGTCAGCGTGGAAATATCGATAGAAGATAGAAAGAGAGGCAACATTGCGGCGGAATTTAAGAGGTAGAAGACTATCAGTATCAGGAGGAGAGCTGATGAGACGAAGAGCCTTTGCCTCCACTCTGTCCAGAAGAGCTGTGTGAGTGGAGCCCCCCCACACATGAGATGCATACTCCATACGAGGGCGGACAAGGCCCCTGTATATGGACAACAACTGTGCAGGGGAGAAGAACTGGCGGAGACGGTACAGAACGCCCAGCCTCGAGGAAGCTGATTTACTAAGAGATGAGATATGAAGTTTCCAGTTGAGATTTTGAGTTAAGGATAGACCGAGGATGTTTAGTGTTGAGGAAGGTGATAGCTGGGTGTTGTCAAAGAATAGGGGATAGTTGTTTGGAAGATTGTGTCGAGTGGATAGGTGGAGAAACTGTGTTTTTGAGGCGTTGAAGGACACCAGGTTCTTCTTGCCCCAATCGGAAATAATAGTAAGGCCTGAGGCTAAGCGTTCTGCAGCCTCCAGCCTTGAGTCGTTAAGTTCCTGAAGGGTGGGTCTTCTATTAAAAGAAGTTGAATAATGCAGAGTGGAATCATCGGCGTAGGAATGGATAGGACAGTTCGTTTGGAAAGAAGATCATCAATGAACAACAGAAAAGAGTGGAGATAGGACAGAACCTGTGGGACACCACTGTTAATAGATTTAGGGAAGAACAGTGACCGTCTACCACGGCAGAAATAGAACAGTCAGAAAGGAAATTGGAGATAAAGGTACAAGAGAAGGATAGAAACCGTAGGAGGGTAGTTTAGAAAGCAAAGATTTGTGCCAGACCCTATCAAAAGCTTTTGATATGTCCAGCGCAATAGCAAAAGTTTCACCGAAACGGCTAAGAGAGGATGACCAAGAGTCAGTTAAGAATAGGAGATCACCAGTAGAACGCCTTGCAGGAACCCATACTGGCGATCAGATAGAAGGTCAGAAGTGGAAAGGTGCTTTTGAATCTTCCGGTTAAGTTGATTCAAAAGCTTTAGATAGACAAGAAAGTAAAAGCAATAGGACGGTAGTTTGAGGATTGGATGGTCACCCTTCTTAGGTACAGTCAGAATGAAGTCATACTTCCAGAAAGAAGGAAAGGTAGATGTTGACAGGCAGAGGAGAAAGAGTTTGACCATGCATGGTGAAAGCACGTAGTCACAGTTTTTAAGGACAATAGGAGTCACTCCATCAGGTCCATAAGCCTTCTGAGGATTGAGGCCAGAGGGCATAGAAACATCATTTTGAAGAATCTTTATAACAGGCATAAAGGAGTCAGAGGGGGATGAGTAGGAGAATATGCCCAGAATCGTCCAGAGTGGAGTTTTTAGAAAAAGTTTGAGAGAAGAGTTCAGCCTTAGAGATAGATGAGACGGCAGTGTTGCCGTCAGGACTGAGGAGTGGAGGGAAAGATGAAGAAGTGAAGTTGGAGTAGATGTTTTTGGCTAGATGCCAGAAGTCACGGGAAGAGTTAGAGAAAGCAAGGTTTTGACATTTTCTATTAATGAAAGAATTGTTGGTTAGTCGGAGAATAGATTTGGCACGATTTCGGGCAGAAATGTAAAGTTCATAATTAGCATTAGTTTGAAGGCTCTGGTATCTTTTGTGAGCTACCTCTCTATCATTGACAGCACGAGAACAAGCGTGATTAAACCAAGGCTTTTTAGCGTGAGGAGTAGAGAAAGAACGAGGAATGTATGCCTCCATTCCAGAGACAATCACCTCTGTGATGCGCTGAGCACACACAGAGGGGTCTCTATCCTGGAAGCAATAATCATTCCACGGGAAATCGGAAGAAATACATCCTCAAGTCGTCCCACCGAGCTGAAGCAAATGCCAGAAGCACCGCCTCTTCGATGGGTCCAGAGGGTGTACAGGAGCGATAGGACAGGATGCAGAAATAAGATTGTGATCGGAGGCCAACGGAGAGAACAGTTTGACAGAATAAGCAGAAGGGTTTGAGGTAAGGAAGAGGTCTAGAATGTTGGGCAGGTCTCCAAGACGGTCAGGAATATACGTAGGGTGCTGGACCAACTGCTCTAGGTCGTTGAGGATAGCAAAGTTGTAGGCTAGTTCACCAGGATGGTCAGTGAAAGAGGATGAAAGCCAAAGCTGGTGGTGAACATTGAAATCTCCTAGGATGGAGATTTCAGCGAAGGGAGAGTGGGTCAAGATGTGCTCCACTTTAGAATTCAAATAGTCAAAGAATTTTACATAGTTGGTAGAGTTAGGTGAGAGATAAACAGCACAGATGTATTTAGTAATAGAATGACAGTGAAGTCTTAACCAGATGGTGGAAAATTCAGAAGAGTCAAGGTTGTGGGCACGAGACCAGTGATGTCGTTGCGCACGTAGGCGCAACATCCAGCTTTGGATTGAAATTTAGGATAGAGATAGTAGGAGGGAACAGAGTAGAGATTGCTGTCAGTAGCCTCAGAAATCTGTGTTTCGGTAAGGAAGAGAAGGTGAGGTTTAGAGGAGGAGAGATGATGTTCCACAGAATGAAAATTAGAGCGAAGACCGCGAATGTTGCAGAAATTGAGAAGAAAGAGGTTCGAGGAGTTATCAAGGCACCTCTCAGGTCGGCAGCCAGAGGAGTCCTCCCTGGGGAATTTGTGGTCCCCCAGGCAGGGACCTGAGGCTTGGTGTATGTGCGCCATTTTGAAATTTTAATTTTGGGAAAAGGTGTATATGTTGTGAGAATGTAGTGTGGTGTGGATAAAGAGAGGATCTGTCTTTAGAGAGCATGCTGAACTACTCTCCGGTGTTGGTGAGACAATAGGGAAACGGTTAGTGAGGACATGGGAAGGGTCTTTGGAGGGCTTCAGCTCCCTTCTCACCTCCCATATATACCTCACCGGGAGTGGCTTGCGCCCGTTCGGTAGGTGTCTTCCTACCTACTCCAGCCTGTGCTGGATATCCCTTCACTGGTAGCCTGGTAACATATACTCCACAACTTTCTACTCATGCTCATCCCTATACTTTCCAAACCCCTTATACAAGAGTTAGCCAACATCTTCACTCTTTCATCCCTCACGCTGGTAAACTCTGGAACAGTCTTCCTTCATCTGTATTTCCTCCTGCCTACGACTTGAACTCTTTCAGGAGGAGGGTATCAGGACACCTCTCCTCCCGAAATTGACCTCTTATTTTGGACACTCCTTTAACCTCTGTTCGGGAGCAGTGAGTAGCGGGCCTTTTTTTATTCTTTTCTTTGTGCCCTTGAGCTGTCTCCTTAGCTGTAAAAAAAATAAAAAAAAATAAAAAAAATTAGTTATACACTTTTAAGACTTGCCCGGAGATGTGATCCGGCCCTATGGCTTTCCTTCCATCTAAAGGTTCCATCAGCCTCAACAGTTCCCCTTTCTCAACCTTTACATAATTTAGCTTCTCTTCAGTATGATTTTCGAGCCCCCTGTCAAAGTCGGTCTCTTTCGTAAACACTTTATGAAAAATTTTATTTTAATATTTCTGTAATTTCTTCGTCCTTCTCGTAGAATACACTTTTTTCTTTAAGTGTTTCCGCTCCTGCATTTATTTCTAACTTCCTTTTCCTTCCCTTCCTTCCTTTCCTTTCCCTTCCTTCCTTCCTTTTCTTTCCTTTCCTTTCCCTCCTTCCTACCTTCCTTTCCCTTCCCTTCCTTTTCTTTCCTTTCCTTTCCCTCCCTTCCTTCTTTTCCCTTTCCTTTCCCTTCCCTTCCCTTCCCTTCCCTTTCCTTACCTTCATTAACCTTCCCCTTCCTTCCTTCCTTCCTTTCCTTTCCTTTCCCTCCCTCCCTTCCCTTCCCTTCCATTTATGAATTTGTAAAACATTTTTGGTTCTTCCTCACAACAAAAAACTATTCTTCTTTCAAATTTAGCCTCCTCTTCTCTCCTTATTTTCACATATTAATTTCTTTCTTTTTTTATATTTGTCTCTGTTATTCTTATTTGGTCTTGTCTTTAAACTCAATATCAATCCTCCTCTTCATATCAGTCCAGTCTACCCCAGCGAAGAAACTCTTGAGTCCAATGTAATCTGCATTTGCGGAATTTTTAATCCTTACTTTTCATCTGTGTGTGTGTGTGTGTGTTTGTGTGTGTGTGTGTGTGTGTGTGTGTGTGTGTGTGTGTGTGTGTGTGTGTGTGTGTGTGTGTGTGTTTCAATCTGACTGTGTGTGTGTTTATTTGCATTTTCTGAAGCTGTGTGTGTGTGTGTGTGTGTGTGTGTGTGTGTGTGTGTGTGTGTGTGTGTGTGTGTGTGTGTGTGTGTGTGTGTGTTAAGAAACTGTACAAACAGTAAATTGATTTATTGGATTTCCAACAACGTGATGTAATAGACGTGTAAATACCAGCAGCCAAGTATTGGGGGAGCCAAGGCCCCGGACGCGCGGTTTTTGGTGCGCCAAAATTGGACACCAGAATTTTGAATTGTAAGAAATGGGAGGTAAAGATTCGCCACTGGTAAATACATTTCTTCTCGTAGAATTTCCTGTTTTACTCCAATCCATGTGTGTGTATGTGTGTGTGTGTGTGTGTGTGTGTGTGTGTGTGTGTGTGTGTGTGTGTGTGTGTGTGTGTGTGTGTGTTACTCCCCTGTGCACTGAGGCAATGATCCACAGCCTAAAACAGTTAGGAAATGTGTTAAGGATGAAATAGGATGCTCAGAAACAGTGGTTTGAATTTTACGCTGAAGATCCATCCTGCCGGGGGACTTGGAATGGACAGGGCAGCTCAGGGCAGACTGTCAGGGGTGGAGGAAAGAATAGGAAGGAAAGGAAGGAAGGGAATGAAGGGAGAGGAAGGAAAGGAAGGATAAGAAGGAAGGAAGGAAAGAAATGGAAAGGAAGGGAAGGGAAAGGAAGGAAGGGATGGGAAGGGAAGGGAAGGGAAGGGAAAGGAAGGGAAGGGAAAGGAAGGAAGGGAAGGGAAAGGAAAGAAAAGGAAGGGATATAACAACAACAACAAAAACAACAGGATGCTAATGAGTCTGTTTGTCCACAGCTCCGGAAAACGTCGAAAGGAAGAACCAAAGGAAGGAAGGAAGACCATCTCAGAAGACCCCAGAGTCAGCCCCTACAGTCCATCATAGTCCAAGAAATAGCTGAAGGAAGTCCCAAGTCCAAGCAACCTTCCTTTCTTTCTGATTCAAGTCGTCTTTACTTTCAGCGAGTGGGCAAGGCGACCATGGACCTCTCCCTTCCCTTCCTTTTCTTTCCCTTCCCTTCCTTCCTTCCCTTCCCTTCCTGTCCCTTCCCTTCCCTTCCTGTCCCTTCCCCTCCCTGTCATCAGCCACACTGTGTCTGCCATCCATGTCTTGCAGCAGGCAAACCATTCTGACTTGCTCTTCTTCCTTCCAAGCAAGCAGTCACTCTCCTCCTCAGCACATGACCCAGAAGCTTCACTTGTCCTATGCTTTTCATCAAGTGCCTGTCTGTCTGCTGCTGCTCTTTGTCATAGAGTTAAGTTGTCATTATCTTAGTTAGTTAGTTAGAGGTCCAGATAATTGTTGTATGGGCAAGACTCCTGTCCCTCCCTCTCCTTCCCCACCCCTCTCTCTCTCTCTCCCCAAGTTCCCCAGTCTGCAGAGGTCCAGATAAATGTTGTAAGGGTGCTCCTGTCCCTCCCTCTCCTTCCCTCCCTTCCCTCTCCCTCTCCCCCAAGCTCAGTCTGCAGAGGTCCAGATAATTGTTGTATGGGCAAGACTCCTGTCCCTCCCTGTCCTTCCCTCAGCCTCTCCCTCTCCCCAAGTTCCCGTGTCTCTGCAGAGGTCCAGATAATTGTTGCCCAGCTAAAGTGGCAAGACTCCTGTCCCTCCCTCTCCTTCCCTCCCTTCCTCTCCCTCTCCCCCAAGTTCCCAGTCTGCAGAGGTCCGGATAATTGTTGTATGGGCAAGGAGCTCACCTGTCCCTCCCATCTCCTTCCCTCCTTCCTCTCCCTCCTCCCCAAGTTCCCAGTCTGTGGAGGTCCAGATAATTGCTAGCATGCGGCAGACTCCTGTCCCTTCCCTGTCCTTCCCTCCCTTCTCTCCCTCTCCCTCAAGTTTTCTTCCCAGTCTTGCAGAGGTCCAGATAATTGTTGGGGTGGGCAAGACTCCTTCCCTCCCCTCTCCTTCCCTCCCTTCCTCTCCTCTCCCCAAGTTCCCAGTGTCTGCAGAGGTCCAGATAATTGTTGTATGGGCAAGAACTCCTTCCACTCCCTTCCTCTCCCTCTCCCCAAGTTCCCCAGTCTGCAGAGGTCCAGATAATTGTTGTATGGGCAGAAGCTCCTTCCCTCCCTCTCCTTCCTCCCCTTCCTCCTCCCCTCTCCCCCAAGTTCCCAGTTCAAGAGTCTGGATAAACAAGTTATGGGCAAGACTCCTGTCCCTCCCTCTCCTTCCCCTCCCTTCCTCTCCCTCTCCCCCCAAGTTCCCAGTCTGCAGAGGTCCAGATAATTGTTGTATGGGCAGCACTCCTTCCCTCCTTCCCTCCCCTTCCTTTCCAGTCTTTCTCTCACTTGTTCCCATTATTCCATTTCTCTCCTCTCCTCTTTTCGGTTTTCCTCCCTTCCTTTCATCTCTCCTCCCTTCAGCCGTATGTTATCGTCTTCCTTCTAATCCATAGCATTTTCTCTCTCCCTTTTACATCTGCTTTATTTCCTTTCTCTCTCTCTCTCTCTCTCTATATCTCTCTCTCTCTCTCTCTCTCTCTCTCTTTATTTTTTTTTTTTTTTTGTTCCTCTCTCTCTCTCTCTCTCTCTCTCTCTCTCTCTCTCTCTCTCTCTCTCTCTCTCTCTCTTCAAACCCATTGGATAAATAACAATAATAACACACACTACAAGTCCATCTTTTATTTATCAACAGCACACACACACACACACACACACACACACACACACACAGGGGAGGGGTCATGTGGCTACTCTATGGTGTGGGTTGGGTTGCTGTCTAAGAGGCATGTGTGTCTGTAGGGTGACATCCTGTTGACCCTTGTGACTCAGTGAGAGACAGAGAGGGGGGGTCCTTTTTTATGTGGCTGAGGGGTATGTGTCTGTGGGGATTGTCAGCATACTGTGTGTAGGACATCCTGTAGGGTTCCTGTGGGCTAATGGTGGTGAGGTGATATATATATATATATATATATATATATATATACTTGAAACATCTCCAGGACTCTGTTTAGTCTCCCAGGTGATCTCTTCTCTATTGACACTGCCACATCAAGATATAAGAGAGAGAGAGGAGGTACTCTCTCTGTGTGTATATATGTATGTCTGTGTATAAGGTTCCATTATGATCTTCCCAGCCTTCTATGGGGTTTCCATATGCCCCCACACAGAAGGGTCACAAGGGGAGAGCCAGTCTGTGGAACCTTGATTGGGCTGATGTCAAAATATATATTTAATAAAGTTTTTGAGAATTAAGAAGAAGTTGTGTGTTTTACTGTGTGTGTGTGTGTGTGTGTTGTGTGTGTGTGTGGGAGAGAGAGATTACTTCTTCTTATAGCCTACCTTCTGTTCTTCGAGCATCTCTTTCCTCCTCTTCTTCTTCCCTGATCTGTGAGTTCCTCTTTGTTATCTCTTCTCCTCTTCTTCCCTCTCGAGATCTGTGAGTTCCTCTTGTTATCTCTTCCTCCTCTTCTTCCTCCGAATCTGTGAGTTCCTCTTGTTATCTCTTCTCCTCTTCTTCCTCCGAATTCGTGAGTTCCTCTTGTTATCTCTTCCTCCTCTTCTTTCCTCCGAAATCTGTGAATACAAATTTTTATTAATGGAATGAAAATGGAGAGAGAGATTTAAGGAATAGGTGGAGAAAGGAAGGAAGAAATGGGCTATAAATTTGATCGAATGGAGGAGGAAGAGTAAGTAGGAGAGAGAGAGAGAGAGAGAGAGGAGAGAAACATACATTTAGAGAGAGTAGAACTGAGCAGCCCACACACACACACACACACACACACACATGCTCAAATGACAGATGCTGCAAAGCATTAAGACATTATTAATTAAGTAAGTTACCTAAGGAAAGAAATATCAGGTCATGAGTATGAGACATATTATTATAACATGAGAGAGAGAGACACTCACAAATATCTCTCTCTCTCTCTCTCTCTCTCTCTCTCTCTCTCTCTCTCTCTCTCTCTCTCTCTCTCTCTCTCTCTCTCTCTCTCTCTCTCTCTCTCTCTCTCTCTCCATGCCAGATAGATGGATATAATGTACTACAAACACAAAAAGCCCACGAACATATACCTCAACCCTTGACTGCACAAATTTCCTAAAAGACAAATATTTCCAAGCAACATAAGTGTTGATCAAAAAGTGTCTACTACAATTTCAATGAAGGCAAATCCAATGTCTTGCACCTTGGGAGGATACTTCCAGCACACCAATCACCTACACATGGGAAGCACTCCACTAATTCACCACAGAGGCAGAGAAAAGACTACTGGGATTATGTTACCAGGCCTAACAGTGAAGGGACATCCAGCACACCACATACCACCATGGAAGCACTCACCATCCACCACAGAGGCAAAAGAAAGACCTGGGGAGTGTATGTTACCAGGCTACAACAGTGAAGTGGATATCCAGCACCAATTCACACCAAAGGGAAACACTCCACTATCCAATTACAAGAGGCAGAGGAAAGATCTGGAGTGTTATAGTTACCAGGCTAACCAGTGAAGGTATATCCAGCACACCAATACCACATGGGAAGCACTCCACTATCCACCACACAGGGCAAAGGACTTGGAGTGTATGTTACCCAGGCTACCAGTGAGAAGGATATCCGCATACCAATACCACCGCGGAAACACTCCACTATCCACCACAGTGGCAGAGAAAGGCATCTGGGAGTGGAGTGTTACCAGGCTACCAGTGAAGGATATCCAGTACAACTATCACCATATGGGAAACACACTCCACTATCCACCACAGAGAGAGAGAGAGAGAGAGAGAGAGAGAGAGAGAGAGAGAGAGAGAGAGAGAGAAGAGAGAGAGAGACCAGCATAGTGAGGGAGACAACACCTGTGGTCATGTATGCTGGAGGGAATTATAGAGAGGGAACAGACTCCAGGGCACGGATACACATCTGTGGTCATATGCCGGAGAGGGACAGGAGAGAAGGAATTATAGGAGGAACAGACCCCAGGGAGACAGGACACAACATCTGTAGTCATATGCCGGAGAGACAGAAGGGGAAGGGAATTATAGGAGAAGGGAACAGACCCCAGGAGACAGGGACACAACATCTGTGGTCATATGCCGGAGAGAGAAGAAGGGGAAGGAATTATAGGAGTAAGGAACAGACCCCCAGAGACGGGTACTGTACATCTGTGGTCATATGCCGGAGAGAGACAGAAGGCAAGTGAATTGATAGGAGAAGGGAAACAGACCCCCAGGAGACGGGCACAAGCATCTGTGGTCATATGCCGGAGAGAGACAGAAGGGAAGGAATTATAGGAGAAGGGAACAGACCCAGGAGACTGGGACTGTACCTGTGGTCCTTAGCACCGGAAGAGAGACAGGGAAGGTGGGAAGACAGACCCAGGACAGAAGCCCCACAACACCTGTGGCTCATGCCGGAAGAGACAGAAGGGGAAGGAATTAGGAGAAGGGAAATAGACCCCAGGAGACACGGGATAAATATCTAGCTCATATGCCGGAGAGAGACAGAAGGGAAAGATTATAGGAGGGGAAGATTGACCCAGGAGATGGACACATTCAGAATATATGCCGGAGAGGCAGAAGCTGGGAAGGAATTGCAGAGAATTAAACAGACCCAGGAGACGGGACACAACCCCCGATTAATACCTGGTACCCATTCACTGCTGGGTGGCAGGGGCGTAGGGTATCGGAAAAGCCGCCCAAATTTTTTCCGCTCTGCCCAGGAATCGAACCCCAGGCTCTCTAGGAGGAGGAGTAGGAGGAAGAAAGGAGGAGGAGGATGAGGAAGAGAGATAAGGAAGAGGAGGAAGGAGAGAGATTAAACAGAAAAAAAAGGAAGGAAAAATGAAAGGCATACAATTTAGAAGCTGAACAAAGCAAGCTATGGCCATGTTACAAGGCTCTCTTGCTTAATCAAATATTGCTTTGAAATGACCTCAAGGGAATGGGCATGAAGGGGAAGGTTGAAGATACCTAAACTCAACAAACCTGACAAAAACCTACTACTCAGTTACTATAGGTCTTGACTCAGAAAAATTCATTCTATGCTTCACTTACTAATGAGTACTTTCTGCTACAACTAAGTGAGGTCATTCTTTGTTGATTCCTTACTGTAAAGTGCTGGCATATCATGTGTTTGAAGATGCCCTAAAACTTAACCTAACATAACCTATCAAAACCCCAAAACAGTTACTATAGGTCTTCTTGACTCAGAAAAATTCATATATGCTACCTTACTAACGAGACTTTCTATACAACTAAGTAGAGGTCATTCTCGTATTGATTCATACTGTAAAGTGCTGGCTATCATGTGTTTGAAGATACCCTAAACTTAACCCTAACATAACCTATCAAAACCACTTCAATAGTTACTATATGTCTTGTCATCCAGAAAAATTCATATATGCTTCGCCTTACTAATGAGACTTCCTCAATGTTACAACATAAGTGAGGGTCATTCTTTTCAAAGTTGATATATACTGTAAAAGTGCTGGCTATCATGTGTTTGAAGATACCCTAAAACCTTAACCTAACATAACCCATCAAAACCGGAAACAGTTACTATATGGATAGACTCAGTATAAAATTCATAGTATGCTTCCTTACTAATGAGACTTTCTATACAACCTAAGTGAGGCTTTCATTCTTTGATGATTTATGCTATGAAAGTGCTTCAGCTATCATGTTATGTTTGAAGACACCTGAAACTTAACTCATTTTCAACCTATCAAAACCCCACACAGTTACTATAGGTCTTGACTCAGAAAATTCATATATGCTTCCTTACTAACGACCTTTCTATAGAAGACTAAGGAGGGTCATTCTTTGTTGATATATACTGTAAAATGCTGCTATCATCTGTTTGAAGATACCTAAACTTAACCTAACATAACCTATCAAAACCCCAAACAGTTACTATATGGATTGACTCCAGAAAATTCATATTGCTTCCTTACTAATGAGACTTTCAGCCACAACTAAGTGAGGTCATTCTTGATATTGATTTAGCCTTTGCAAAGTGCCAATTATCATGTGTTTGAAGATACCCTAAACTTAACCGTTATCAACCTATCAAAACCAGAAACAGTTACCTTTCATATGGATTGACCCAGAAAATTCATATATGCTTCCTTACTAATGAGACTTTCAATACAACTAAGTGAGGTCATTCTTTTGTTGATTCATACTAGCAAGTGCTTTGGCTATCAGCGTGTTTGAAGATACCCTAAACTTAACCTAACATAACCTATCAAAACCCTGAAAAACAGCTACTATCTAAGGGATTGACTTAGAAAATTCATATATGCTTCCTTTACTAATGAGACTTTCAATACAACTAAGTGAGGTCATTCTTTATTGATTTATACTGTAACAAAGTGCTGGCTTATCATGTGTTTGAAGATACCCTAAACTTAACCTAACATAACTCTATCAAAACTCAAAGTTACTATATTAATGGATTTCCGACTCAAAAAATTCATATATAAGCTTCTCTTACTACCAAGACTCTCTATACAACTAAGTGAGGTCATTCTTTGTTGATTTATACGTGTAAAGTGCTGTATATCATGTGTTTGAAGATAATTCTAAACTTAATCCCAATATAACCTATTTCAAATCCCCAAACGAAGTTACTATAGGTCTTGACTCAGAAAATTCATATATGCTTCCTTACTAACAAGACTTTCTATACAACTAAGTGAGGTCATTCTTTTGTTGATTTATACTGTAAAGGTACTGGCTATCACTAGTTTGAAGATACCCTAAACTTAACTCTAACATGTCTTATCAAACCACAAACAGTTACTATGAGTCTTGACTCCAGAAAATTGTATATATGCTTCCTTACTAATGAGGACTTTCTATACAACTAAGTGAGGTCATTCTTGTTGATTTATACTGTAAAGTGCTGGCTATCATGTGTTTGAAGATAATTCTAAACTTAAATCTAACATAACCTATCAAAACCACTAACAGTTATTTTTTACTAGGTCTTGGTCTCAGAAAATTCATATATGCTTCCTTACTAATGAGACTTTCTATACAACTAAGTGAGGCCATTCTTTGTTTGATTTATACTGTAAAGTGCTGGCTATCATGTGTGTTTTAAAGAAGATACCTAAACTTAAACCTAACATAACCTATCAAAACCCCAAACAGTTACTATATATGGATTAACTCAGAAAATTCTTACATATGCTTCCTTACTAATGAGACTTCCTTCTATACAAATAAGTGAGGTCATTCTCTTTTTGATGATTTATACTGTATGAGAATGCTGGCTGTCATGTGTTTGAAGATACCCCTAAACTTAACCTAACATAACCTATCAAAACCCCAAACAGCATTCTTATATGGATTGATTCAGAAAATTCATATGCTTCCTTACTAGTGAGACTTTCCTAGTAGAACTACAAGTGAGGTCATTTCTTTATTTGATATATACTGTAAAATGCTTTGGCTATCATGCAAAATGTTCAGGCACCTAAACTTAACCCTAACATATGTTCCTATCAAACCACTTCAACGAGTTATTTTATATGGATTGATTCAAGAAAAATTCATATGCTTCCTCATTAGTGAGACTTTCTACAGAACTAAGTGAGGTCATTCTTTGTTGATATATACTGTAAGATGTTTACTGGCTATCATGTGTTTGAAGACACCCTAAAACTTAACCCTAACATAGTAAATCATCAAAACCCCAAACAGTTACTATAGGTCTTGACTCAGAAAATTCATATATGCTTCTCATTACTAACAGGACTTTCTATACAACTATGTGAAGGGTCATTTCATTGTTGATTTTATACTGTAAAGTATACTGCTATCATGGTGTTTGAAAGATACCCTAAACTTAACCTAACATAACCTATCAAAACCCCAAACAGTTACTATAGGTCTTGTCTCAGAAAAATTCATAAGGTGTGCTTCCCTTTACTAATGAGACTTTCAATAATAACTCAAGTGAGGTCATTCTTTTGTTGATTCATACTGTAAGTGCTGGGCTTATCATGTGTTTGAAGATACCTAAACTTCAACTCTAACATAACCTATCAAAACCACAAACCAGTTACTTATAGGTCTTGACTCAGAAAATTCATAGTATATGCTTCCCAATAATGAGACTTTCAATACAACTAAGTGTGAGGTCATTCTTGTTGATTGATACTAGCAAAGTGCTGGCTATCATGTGTTTGAAGATACCTAAATCCTAACCTAACATAACCTATCAAAACCCCAAACAGTTACTTATAGGTCTTGATTTCAGTAAAAAATTCATATATGTTTCCTTAGTAATGAGACTTTTCTATACAACTAAGTGAGAGAATCTTTTGTTGATATATACTGTAAAGTGCTGGCTATCATCTGTTTGAAGATACCCTAAACTTAACTCTAACAACGTATCAAAACCCCCAAACTTGTTACTATATGGATTGACTCCAGAAAATTCATATATTAGCTTCTTACTAATGAGGACTTTGAATACAACTAAGTTGAGGGAATTCTTTGTTGATATATACTGTAATGCTGGCTATCATGTGTTTGAAGAATAATTCAAATCAACTAACAGAACCTATCAAAACCCCAAACAGTTACTATATGGATTGACTCAGAAAATTCATATATGCTTCCTTACTAATGAGATTTCTATACAACTAAGTGAGGGAATTCTTGTTGATTTATACTGTAAAGTGCTGGCTATCATGTGTTTGAAGAATAATTCTAAACTAACCCAACATGTAACCTACATCAAAACCCCAAAACAGTTACTATATGGATTGACTCAGAAAATTCATAACATGCTTCCTTACTAATGAGACTTCTCTTCAATACAAATCTTAAAGTGAGGTCTTTCTTTGTTGATATATACTGTAAAGTGCTGGCTATCATGTGTTTGAAGATACCTAAACTTAACTCCCTAACATGTTCTTATCAAAACCCCAAACAGTTACTATCATGGATTGACTCCAGAAAATTCATATATGCTTCCTTACTAATGAGACTCTTTACACAACTTAGTGAGGAATAATTTTCTTTGTTGATATATATACTCACAAAGTGCTTAGCTATCATGTGTTGAAAGATACCCTAAACTTAACCTAACATAACCTATACAAAACACACAAACAGTTACTTATAGGTCTTCGACTCCA
Organism: Eriocheir sinensis; assembly: GCF_024679095.1. Taxonomy (NCBI): domain Eukaryota; kingdom Metazoa; phylum Arthropoda; class Malacostraca; order Decapoda; family Varunidae; genus Eriocheir; species Eriocheir sinensis. The sequence goes on along the minus strand of NW_026111217.1, from coordinate 105,199 downwards.
GAAAATTCATATATGCTTCTCCCTTACTAATGAGGACTTTCAATACAATCTAAGTGAGGTCATTCTTGCTTTGATATATACTGTAAAGTGCTGGCTATCATGTCATTTGAAGATACTTCCTAAACTTAACCTAACATAACCTATCAAACCTGAAAGTTACTATATATGGATTAATCCCAGAAAATTCTGCTATGCTTCCTTACTAATGAGACTTTGGGCCACAACTTAGTGAGGTCATTTCTTTGTTGATATATACTGTAAGAAGTGCTGGCTATCATGTGTTTGAGAAAGGATACCCTAAACAACCTAAGCATAATCCTAAATCAAAACCCCAAACTTAGTTACTATAGTCTTGTCTCTAGAAAATTCATAAATGCTTACTTAATAATGAGACTTTCCAAATACAACTAAGTGAGGTCATTCTTTGTTGAATTTATACTGTAAAGTGCATGGCTATCATGTGTTTGAAGATACCTAAACTTAACCTAACATAACCTATCAAAACCCCAAACAGTTACTACAGGTCTTGACTCAGAAAATTCATATATGCTTCCCTTTACTAATGAGACTTTCTATTCACAACTAAGTGAGGTCATTCTTTTTGTTGATTTATACTGTAAAAGTGCTGATATCATGTAGTGTTTGAAGATACCCTAAACTTAATCCCAATATAACCTATCAAAACCCCAAACAGTTACTATAGGTCTTGACTCAGAAAATTCATATATGCTTCCTTACTAATGAGAATTTCTATACAACTAAGTGAGGTCATGCTTTGTTGATTTATACTGTAAAGTGCCACTGTTATCATGTGTTTGAAAAGATACCCCTAAACTTAACTCTAATATAACCTATCAAACCCCCAAACAGTTACTACAGGTCTTGAGACTCAGAAAATTCATATGCTTCCTTCACCTAATGAGACTTTCTATACAACTATGTGAGGTCATTCTATTGTTGATTTATACTGTAAAGTGCTGGCTATCATGGTGTTTTGAAGGTAAATTCCTAAACTTAACCTAACATAACCTATCAAACCCCAAACAGTTACTATAGAGTCTTGACTCAGAAAGAAATTCACATCTGCTTCCTTACTAATGAGACTTTCTTTACAACTAAGTGAGGTCATTCTTTTGTTGATTTATACTGTAAAGTGCTGGCTTATCATGCTTGAAGATACCCTAAACTTAATCCCAATATAACCTATCAAAACCCCAAACAGTTACTATAGGTCTTGACTTCAGAAAATTCATATGTAGCTTCACTTACTAACAAGACTTTCTATACAATAGGTGAGGGTCATTCTTTGTTGATTTGAGCACTGTAAAGTGCTGGCTATCATGTGTTTGAAGATACCCTAAACTTAACTCTAACATAACCTATCAAAACCTCAAACAGTTACTATAGGTCTTGACTTCCCAGAAATTACATATGCTTCCTTACTAATGAGACTTTCAATACAACTAAAGTGAGGTCATTCTTTGTTGATTCAGCACACTGTCAAAAGTGCTGGCATTTATCATGTGTTTGAAGATACCCCAAACTTAACCTAGTAACATAACCTATCAAAAGCCACTAACATTAAAGTTACTACAGTTCTTGTCTCAGTAAAAATTCATATATGCTTCCTACTACAAGTGAGACTTTCCAATACCACAACTAAGTGAGGTCATTCCCTTTTGTTGATTCATACTGTAAAGTGCTGGCTATCATGTTGTGTTTGAAGATACCCTAAACTTAACTCCAATATAACATAGCCTATCAAAACCCCAAAACAGATTACCTATAGGTCTTGACTCAGAAAATTCGCCTATATGCTTCCTTACTAATGAGACTTTTCTATACAACTAAGTGAGGTCATTCTTTGTTGATATATAATGTAAAGTGTTGGCTATCATGTGTTTGAAGATACCTTTAAATCCTAACCTAACATAACTCTATCAAACCCGAAATATTATTATATGGATTGACCCAGAAAATTCATATATGCTTCCCTACTAATAAGACTTTCAATACAACTAAGGAGGCTGTCTTTTGTTGATTTATACTGTAAATTATTATCATGTTTGAAGATGTCTTAAACTTAACCTAACATAACCTTATCGAAAACCCAACAGTTACTATATATCTTGGATACAGAAAATTCATATATGCTTCCTTACTAACGAGACCTTCTACAACCAAGTGAGTCATCTGTTGATTTATACTGAGAAGTGCTTTGGCTACTGTGTCGAAGATACCCTAAACTTAACCTAACATAACCATCAAACCCCAAACAGTTACCATATAGGTCTGACTCAGAAAATCATATATGCTTTCCTTACTATCGAGACTTTCATACAACTAAGGAGGTCATTCTTGTTGATTTATACCAGTGCTGGCTACCGTGTTTGAATATCAATCTAAACTTAACCTATCATAACCTATCAAACCCCTAAAGAAGTTACTTTCTATGGATTGACTCAGAAAATTCATATGCTTTCCTTACTAATGAGACTTTCTTATAGAACTAAGTAGGTCATTCTTGTTGATACATACTGCAAAGTGCTGGCTATCATGTGTTTGAAGATGTTCCCTAAACTTAACCTAATATAAACTCTATCAAAACCCCAAATAGTTACCATATGGATGGACCCAGAAAATTCATATGCTTCCTTACTAATGAGACTTTCTATACGTTTGATGTTTATTTTTTGAGGAGAAATTCATGTTTATTAAATAAGTTATAATTTACTTCTATTCTTAAGTTAATAAGAAACTTAAAACAGTTATATAGGTCTTGACTCAGAAAATTCATATATGCTTTTACTAATGAGACTTTCAATACAACTAAGTGAGGTCATTCTTTGTTGATTTATACTGTAATCTGGCTATCATGTGTTTGAAAGATACCTAAACTTAACCTAACATAACCTATCAAAACCCCAAACAGTTATTAAATGGATTGACTCAGAAAATTCATATATGCTTCCTTACTAATGAGACTTTCTATACAACTAAGTGAGGTCATTCTTTGTTGATATATACTGTAAAGTGCTGGCTATCATGTGTTTGAAGATACCCTAAACTTAACCTAACATAACCTATCAAAACCCCAAACAGTTACTACAGGTCTTGTCTCAGAAAATTCATAAATGCTTCCTTACTAATGAGACTTTCAATACAACTAAGTGAGGTCATTCTTTGTTGATTCATACTGTAAAGTGCTGGCTATCATGTGTTTGAAGATACCCCAAACTTAACCTAACATAACCTATCAAAACCCCAAAGAGTTACTATATGGATTGACTCAGAAAATTCATATATGATTCCTTACTAATGAGAATTTCTATACAACTAAGTGAGGTCAGTCTTTGTTGATTTATACTGTAAAGTGCTGGCTGTCATGTGTTTGAAGATACCCTAAACTTAACCTAACACAACCTATCAAAACCCCAAACAGTTTCTATAGGTCTTGACTCAAAAAATTCATATATGATTCCTTACTAATGAGATTTTCTATAGAACTAAGTGAGGTCATTCATTGTTGATTTATACAAACCTTTACAACTACTGGTTATAGAGGCAAAATTCTCACATAGCAGCACACATGTGAGAACTTCTGAGCTATTGGTGGCCTGGTTGTGACCAAGGAGAGGAAACAATAAGGATACTTCACCAAGCACTGTTTTACCTAAACTGCACCATGTGTGACTCATGATCCCTTGTGAATGCACAACACTGAGTTCTGTCTTGACAGTTCACTGCACTAATTTGCATGTGACCATTGCCACAGCTTGGCCCTCGTGCCTTGTACACTTTGGCGCCACTCAATGCAGTGTTCACATGTGGATCGACTCAAACGTGGAGCATGTTGCATTGTGTTACTGCCTCTTATCATTGGTCTCGGCAAGGTCACCCATTTTTTTCTTCAGAAAGGAGGTGGCTCAGGGTAAAAACTAATAAGATGAAAAAAAAACAATGTTGCTGCTCCCACAAACAGTGTTAGTAAGAGAGTTCAAAATAGTGAAGCCACAGCCATTTTAGGAGGCATCTTGATAATCTCTTCTTGAAAGTGTTTAAGTCATAGGCAGGACATAGATACAGAAAAACTGTTCCAGAGTTTACCAGTGAGAGGGATGAAAGAATGAATATGTTGGTTAATTCTTGCATAAGGGATGTGGAGAGTATAGGAAGAGTGAGTAGAAGGTCATGCAGCGGGCTGTGTGGGGTTGCGGCACGAAGTTACCAAGTTCAGAAGAGCAGTCAGCATGAAAATATTGACAGAAGACAGAAAGAGAGGCAATACTGCAGTGTAGTTTAAGAGGTGGAAGATTGTCAGGACATGGAGTGGATTTCATGAGGCACTAAAAGGAGGAGATTTCATGAGACGAAGAGCCTTTCACTCTACTATGTCCATAAGGATTGTGTGTGGAGGCCCCCACATGAGATGCATACTCCACATGAGGACAGACAAGGCCCTTGTATATGGACAGCATCTGTGAGGGGGAGAAAACTGGTGAAGATAATACAGAGTGCCTGGCCTTGAGGAAGCTGATTCAGCAAGAAATGAGATATGGAGTTTCCAGTTAACCCGTTTGCTGCGATTGGCACGGATTTCGCCTTCACTGATAGCCTGGCAACACATATAGTTCCAGGTCTTTCTCTGTCTCGTGGTGGATAGTGGAGTGTTTCCTATGTGGTACTGGTTTGTTGGATATCCCCTACCAAGGTGCAGGACTATACATTTTTCTTCACTGAATTGTAGCAGCCACTTTTTGTTCCATTCCTGTAGCTTGGTGGGGTCTTCTGGTAGGAGATCCGCAGTCAAGGAGTTAAGATACTGAGTTAAGGAAAGACCAGCTATTGTTAGTGTGGAAGAAGGGAGCAGCTGAATGTTATCTAAGAATTGGGGATAGATGTGTGGGAGACTGTGTCAAGTTGTCAGGTGGAGAAATTGAGTTTATGAAGCATCGAAGGACAACCAAGTTCCTTCTGCCCCATTCAGAAATGAAAGCAAGGTTAGAGGTTAAGCATTCTTTAGCATCCAGCCTTGAGTCCCATAATTCCTGTTGGTAGTCTTCTGTTAAATGATGCAGAGTAAGGTAAGAGTCAGTGGCATAAGAATGGATAGGACAATTTATTTTGGAAAGATCATCGATGAACAATAGAAAGAGTGGGAGATAGAACAGAGCAATGCAGAACACCTTTTTTATAGGTTTAGAGATAGACTGGCTTGAAAGGAAACTGGAGATAAAAGTACAGAGAGAGGGATAGAATCTATAGGAGGGTAGTGTAGATTTGTGTTAGATTTTGTCAAAAGCTTTCAACAGTCTCAGGCAACAGCAAGATCACCAGTAGAATGCCCTTTGCAGAATCCATATTGGTGATCAGAGAGAGAGGGTCAGAAGTTGATGGATGCTTAACCCAGTAGCAGACAGCCAAATTTGTGCCATGATATAAACACCCCAAAATAGATGATACATAAACTGATCACAAATGCTTACTCAGTGGTGTTCATTTGGGACAAATGCTTTGATGTATATATTATGAAATGGTTTGTGTGAGTGATGATTTTTTCTCATTTTTCTCGCTTAGAGGGACCATTAAGAAACATGATCCCCACTGCGACTGGGTTAAGAACTTTCTTGTTAAGGATCAATTCTAAAGCTTTAGAAAGACAAGAAATCAAAGCTATAGGACGTTAGTTTGAAAGATGAAGCGGTCACCCTTCTCAGGCACAGATTAAATGTAGGTGTACTTTCAGCAGGAAGGAAGGATAGATAATGAAAGCCAAAGATGAAAAAGTTTGACCAGACAGGGTGTCAGCACATAAGTGCAGTTTTCAAGGATGACAGGAGGCACTCCACCAGGCTCATGGGCTCAAAAGTTCTCACGCTCTATGGTTTAAAGTAGCAAGTGCGCTGCTGTGTTTGCTTCTATAACTAGTAGCTGTCAGAGCTGGCCTTAATGTGTTTGATGGTGTGTTGACAGAGGGGGGAGCCAGGCAAGGGGGACCAGAAAGGGGGCGGGGTGAGCAGCACACAACAGCAGCCTCCTCGTGCAAGCCTCAGAACAACCATCACATCAATCACCTCAGAAACTCTATTCATGTGAGTTTTGTATTACTCACATTAATTTTTGTTTCCTATTGTGTCAGCAAAAAAAAATGTAATACAAGGATTTGAAACGTGAAGAATGGGTGAATGTCACAGGGTGGCAGCACCAATTAACCCTTGATGCATGAATTCTAATGTCACATAAATAACATTTTTGCTAATAATAGCATTCATTGGCACCAACTAGACTGAAACTGACAACAACATATGAAATGAATGAATTTTTTTCTTCTGAAGGGACATTTCATTCTGAATCACTTATCACCCATATTAGCCATGAGGCAAATACAGAGACAAATATCATCAGTCTTCAATACATTCATGATTATAATTAAATGCTTCACTTCAATCATACAGAAAGTCATAACCAATGTGTAACACTGATACTTCATGAAACTACTAAACAAAAAAGCTGGTGTGAGAAAACCACAACGTACAGGGAAAGAATATGTGGGCAAGAAGTGGAAACTTGCCCAGACACCATCCATGGGGGTCTGAAGGGACAGGCACCAGGAACACACACACACGCGCACACACACACACACACACACACACACACACACACAATGTTGCCTGCCATCATATACATGAAGGCCATCTCAACTTGCTTCCCTCTAAGATCAAATCTGCTTAAATTCTCACTTTACAAAAAAAATATTCATGAATTACAAAGAAATTATTTGAAGAATTCAATGTGTAAATGTAGCATAGAAACAAAAATTGCACACCTAATGATGCACTTCCTTAATGCTCAAGACACAACAACAAAATTAACCTTGCAACTGCACAGAAAACCTGCAGAAAACATCCTAAAACAGGATGGCAAGTTTACAAGTCTAAATGTCAATCCACACCAAGTTTTGCAAATATCATCTGGTACAGAATTATTTTTGCTTAATCCAACTACATACACTTTATATAATGATTTGCGTGAGTGATGATTTTTTCTCATTAATTTTCATTTTTTTAGGAGCCTTTAAGAAACATGATCCCCGCAGCTACAGGTTTAAGGTGGCACTGTTGCACTTTTTGGCTCCCACACCCAGCTGTTTCTGTTGTGCATCTGGCGGGTGTAGTTACTCACCCCTTCAGCCCTTTTAAAAACTCACATGAGCAAAAGTCTAAAAGGATCTCCCTCACTTATCAGACTTAGTGTAGTCAAATGACCTAGTTCTATTATCTATTTCCCTTTTCAATAACAGTGTGTAAATGGTAGCAATAAAAACTATCCAGTGGAAGTGGAAGCACACAAGAAGTGGAAGAGAAGGTGGCCTGGCTTAATTACCCCAGAAGCCGAAGACGACACAGCTGATGTCAGTGTCCCTTTTCTCCTTCCCTGTCACTCTTGGGTGCCAGGAGTGTAAACTTTATGATGAAGTAAGTCTGTGGGAGTGAGTGTACACTGTGGAGGACACCAAGAAGAAAGAGAACGGCAAAAATAATGCCATTACAGACTCCCTCCTGGGTTGTGTGAAATAGTTTGCAGGCACAGATGACTAATGAGTGTTGTGTAAAGAGTTTGTAATCAGTCCCTAACATTGAAAATCCTCATTAAAAGATTTTTTTGCAAAATATGCTTCTGGCAAGGAGACAAGATTCCTTGCCTTAAATATTTAAACACTTGAAGGACATTTTCTAAAAACAACTTGATTTAATGTAAAGAACCTCAATAATAATGGGTTGATTAAATTTGAATGAATTTCAGTGATTTGACAAAAATATCAAATAAAAGGAAGATAAATTATTCTAACAGTTTTTTAGAAAACATGCAAAAAAGAATAATGAATATGAATAAAGCCGACTATCATTTCATTTTTTGTATAAAATTGCTCAAAACTATAAAAAAAAAAGTATGGAAAAATTTGAATGTTAGTAACTTTAAAGTACTTTCATGCGGTGCTGAATGGATTCTTCTTTTTGTGTGTTTACACATTTTTGTTTGTTTTTATTTACTAAGAAATTCTTGTAAGATACATAAAAATATTAATTATTTGAGCCAAGAAAATGCCCAAGAATGTTTGTTTTCAGACCTACTTTTGTGAAAAAAAATTCTTAAAAATTTAAATATTTTCAAATGTATCATTTGAGCTCCCTGTGGCAGGGACCAGCACGCCTAGCTAAAAATCCGCGGACCTGGATGTGATCCCGGAAAGGGCAGTTGCCATGCTGCTCACCAGTTGTTCACTCTCCCATTTAGGCTCCTCAATAAAGAGGCACCTGGGGAAACTTGCAGAAGGTTAACTGGTAACCTGGATGTCCAACTTGCCCACCCCTCAGGCATTGGGTTCTTTCCCAGCACATGCCCAAGGGCAGAAGTAATGGAGAGAGTGCCAACACAATGAGTAGCTATGGCAGATGTCCCTCACTTTACCTATACCTTAATAGATGATGGTAGAATCTAGTACAACAAAACAAAAAGAAAGAGGTACAGAATGGAGATGCACAAGGTTCAACTGAAGGATAACAATGGAACAATGGTGTGAAACTGGCTATTAAAAGGTTGATAATATATTGTATTAACACTAAAGGACAGGTGACAGGTCCTTCCACCTGCTATGCAAAGGATGGGTGATGGATTTTTTCCGGTCTGCTTTCACAAGCTTAATTTGAACTTGTCACAGGGATTTATGTGTCGGTGTGGCTCCTAGACTAATACACAGCTCACTCCCTCAGTCCTCAGTCTTCCATTGATAGCAGCCATGGCTGTACATGCACTTTTTGTTCCTCACACATCATCATTCTTTGCAAGAGGATAAGGAAAATAGAGTGCTTAGGAGTAGTCAACAAACTCGCCACAGGCCATCACCCCACCTCACGCACCACTCAAAACCCGAGCCTGAACGCCCAGAAAGTTAGTCCGCTTCATCACGGCAATACCAGCTGACCTAAAGACTCTGGGTTTAAAGCAGACTGGAGAAAAAGAATGGATATGTAAAATGAATGCTATTAAAATCAATCTAAGAAAGAATGGATATGAATAATGAATGATACTAAAATCAATTTATAGGTTCAGGCAAGGCTGAGGAACTGATAATGGAAGATGAGCAATTTCAGGGAAAACGTTAAAACGTGCCTGACTACAGAGGAGCACTTCTGTCTGCCATCCCTGCCCTTTAGAGGTTAAAGAGGTGATATGGTGGAGAATCAAGTAAAACTTAATAACATGAAAAGAAGTGAAAAAGTGCTGTGAAACAGGGAGAAAGCGTTGGAGAGAGAAATTAAGGACAGACTGAACATTATGAAAATATCCATTAAAAGATACTGTAGAAGCATCTGTAAACCTGAAGTGCAGGAACCGTGCATAGCTGGAATAACAGGAGTTCCTGAAAAATGGTGACGAGGCTTCACTTCTGCTCATTACATGAGGCATGTTAACCCACTGACACCCGGTGACATGAATTCCTTCACCCTCTTGGTGGCAGGAATTCTCATATTACGTCTTGTTGGCACCAGCTTCTATACAGAGACAGTACGTATGGGATAATACGCTATCTGGCAACTCTCCTTATTCACCTAACATCAACAACCAGATGCTTTCCTGTCCCTGCGATGAAAGGACATAAATATTTCACAGCGCTAATGTTCGGTTCCGTGGCTGGTGAGTCACTCAACACCCCGACAACCACTCTGCCAGGCCCACCCCAACCCAAATTATAAAACCTCAGCATCGCCTTCCAAGTTTCATTAATATTGACAACTTTGTCATAAATAAAACCCAATTCCGAGCAAGTGGTGAGCAAAGGACGATGCTGCGGCCATGGCCAGTCTGAAGATAATGGACAGGCCGCCTCCTGCAGCAAATATGACAACACTTCAGTGCTTCACTAGGCTGGCGGATGGTATCTACACAGGTCTAGTCTATTGCATTATGAAGAGAAGGGTTGACAATGACTAGGATATATGATTTACTCTATCAACTACTTTAGCTAAGATAAAAGGAGATAAAAAAAATCACCTACTTAGCAAAAAAATTGAAATCTAGCCCACGCGGGGTTGAAGATATTATTGTGATGCCCGAGGCTGGGAAGTCAACTCTCATGGAGGAAGAGCAAATCTATAAGGAGGGAAAAAATGAAGTGTGCCAATTTTCAAGGAATTACTCAGCTGAATTGTGGCTGGAGAGATATGCAAAGAGATTCAAATTAACAGTGCAGGTAAAGCTAAGACTTTAACCCGGTAGCTGTGGGGATCATGTTTTTAATGGTCCCTCCAAGCGAGAAAAATGAGAAAAAATCACCCCTCACACGAACCATTTCATAATATGTATCAAAGCATTTGTGATCAGATTATGTATTATCTATTTTGGGGGGTTTATATCATGGCACAAATTTGGCCCGTCGCTGCTACACGGTAAAGCCACAAATTTGGCCCGTCGCTGCTACACGGTAAAGCCACAAATTTGGCCCGCTGCTGCTACCAGGTTAAACAGTTAAACATAAGGAAAGTTTCAAGTGGAATGTTTTCAAACAACAGTTGAGAAAATGCCAACATAAGGGATAAAGTACAAAGTGTATCAACTCATCCACTGGTCAACCCCATGTTCAAGTTGACTTCCCCTTTATGGCTAAAAAACGAGTACAGTGGAACCTCGGAATACGAGTAACTTAGTGTACGAGTAAATTAGAATACGAGCATTTCAACTCGTAAAAAATCGATTTAGAGTACGAGCGATAAACTAGAATATGAGCAAATGGCAAGCATCCGCCTGTGACTGTTTTGAAAATCCCGCTGCAACTGCAATCTCGTGGCAGCCGCCAAGTTATTGGTCCCGAGCACATGTACACAGTCAGTGTTTGTCTGAGGTTGGGGGTGAACTGACGTGCTTTCTGAACACTTCGAGTATTTTCACCCACATAACACACAATGGCGCCCAAGAGGAAGACAGGTGCTACTGAAGGCAGTGAGAGAAGGAAAAAAGGATCAATAACAATAGAAGATAAGAAAGAGATCATTGAAAAGTCTGAAAGGGGTGTTCGTGTGTCTCAGCTTGCTATGCAGTACGGTCGTTCTACATCCAATGTATACGAAGTTGTATTGTTTGTGTAATTCTAAAAAAATATACCTATATATTTAATTTTTTTCAAAAATTTTTGGGCCTGGAACGAATTAAGTGGAACTCCATTAATTTCAATAGGAAAAGTCGTTTTAGAATACGAGTAAATTGGTTTACGAGCTCGGTCTTGGAACGAATTAAACTTGTATTCCAAGGTACCACTGTATGGTAGACCCCTCCTTTAGGGTACAAAAAATATATCCATTTTCCTCATACTTGCACTAGATTTTCAAGAATAACACAAATTATTCAGAATGCTGAATACAAGCTACAGGAGCAGTGGTGAGAAAGTGGATAACAAAAGCACAAATATAAGAAGTTGAATTCCGACGTTCTGGATCTTCAAGCAGCCCAGATTTATGATGATCATGTATTAAACCCCTCAAACCCCCAGTACAGGGGCACCCATTATTCCTTGCTAATGTAGACCACAGAATCTCAACAAAAACAATCAGATTAAAACCAACAAATCATAGCCCATGAGAATGCTCTGTAATAGCTGTTGATTAAGACTTTAGCAGACATGAGTATTATTTCAGAGATACAAGCTATTAATTTCTGGGAAAAGTTTGATGCCATTTTAACCCGGTAGCAGCGACGGGCCAAATTTGTGGCTTAACTGTGTAGCAGCGACGGGCCAAATTTGTGGCTTAACTGTGTAGCAGCGACGGGCCAAATTTGTGGCTTAACTGTGTAGCAGCGACGGGCCAAATTTGTGGCTTAACGGCCAAATTTATATATATTATGAAATGATTTTTGATGATTCATTTTCTCGCTTAGAAGGACCATTAAGAAACATGATCCCCGCTGCTACCGGGTTAAATGGACATGTTTGATACTTGTTACAATAAAACCGCTATGAAAGTGCTAAGGCTGATTTAATGGAGATGCTGCTCTGTGGTGTGGCTCTCAGCACCAATGACAAACACTGTGCCGTAGAGCATCATGGTCTTGGGAGGCAGCCACTCTGCTTGCTAGTTACATCAACCCCCGGATCTACTTATAAATTAACATAACTCACTCCTATTTCATTATCCAATCGCTTTGTGTACAAATGATAAGGATCTAAGAATGTTCAAGTAACTCACTCCTATTTCATTATCCAATCGCTTTGTGTATAAATGATAAGGATCTAAGAATGTTCAAGTAAATTTTGAGCCTTTTTTCCAGCTGTGGCGCATTCTCCACCATGAACTGAACGGTGGCTGGCGGGACATTCATAACGGGGCCAACATCAACAACACACTCGCCACTTTTACTCCTAATTATTTCCATTTTCTTCTCTAGTGATAAATCAGTGTTGATGTTAGCCTTGGGGGGTTGGATATCAGCCATGGTGCAGCATTACAAAATAATGCCAAAGAATGTTTGCAAGCAGACAATGACAAAGGAACATTGGATTTTCTTGCTTATTTCCATAAAATGTTGCTGCTGAAAGTGACACAATGAATAAGGGGAAGGAATAACGGGGACCCCCTCAAATTTGAAGACTCACCTACTCTACTGAATGTAAGTGATCACATAGTTACACAACATATTTTACCAGCTGATGAAAACTAGGTAGCTCAAGATATTAAACATCTTCTTCACATCAATTTTTCCATGAGGAAAGAAAATAGTGGCTTACAAGAGGCAGTCTTCATTAAACTGAGTTGATCAATGTGGGGACTATAAAAGATTGGAATATGAGTGGTTGAGAGATTATCTTAACTAGAGTCATTTTATTTTAAGGTGTTGTATTTTACAACTCTAAGCCCCGCCCCTTGCACCAAGGAGGCTCCGCCCCCTTCCACCTGATTGGCTGAAGCTTACCAATGGGAGTATATGATTCAGCCATATTACATATCATATATGATCGGGATTAACCCTCAGAGTACGGGCGGCGATATATATCTCTGGATGGTGTGCACGGGGAAAATTTAGGCATTTAAAAGAGGTGGAAATGGTGTCTTTCTTCTTTCCAATAATTGTATATTCATCTAGTATATGTGGTGCTGTAATAAAACTTCTCTCCTAATAATAATAAAAAAGTTATGACAGACAAAAATATTGCGCATTTTCTCGTGGCCGTGACGCGTCGCGTGGAAGCATCCCACTCTCTCTCTCTCCCTACCTACTTGCCCCTCCCTCCGCTGTCAATGTCACTACCATAGCAGTCATCAGAGTCACTGTCACTTTAATTCGCCCGCTCTCTACTTCCGCCCGGACCAGAGGAACTGCTTGACGTGTCACGAGACATGACAGATGTATTCTGAACAAAAGTGGAAAATGATCTGTGGCCTTCGGTAGGCTGCGCGCTGGAGACGAATGAGAGTGTGTACAGATGCCAGATGCCTCCACCATTCTTCTGAGTCAAGAACTGGCGGTATATTTGAAACATAGGGAGTGTAGAGTGTGATGATTATATATATGATCCCCGTATGGGTGGGGCGTGTGGTAGAGCACTTATATATATATACGATCGCCATAATCTAATAGTTAATCAGTGTGGTAGGCCTGAAAATAAATATTAACTATTATTATCTCAGTAACTACCAATACTGCACCTGCCATTAATTAAGATACAGCAATAACTAAAATATCATTTACGGCGAGGCGCGCATCACTGTTCCTCTAGCCTGGCCTAGCACACCAAGTGCAGAAGACATGAATTCCTGTATTTCCATTACTTCACACACCAATCTTTCACAAAAATAGAGTACAAGTTATCTATATAGTTCCTTGATACAGGGATATGTTTGATATAGCCATAAAGGTTTTTAGTTGTTGTTATTATAGTCTGCGGGTAACAGTTGCTGCGTCGTCTGCTTCGCCCTTTGCCACATTCTGTTCCGTCAAGTTTGTGCGCCTCATCCAAGCTACAACAACTGACTAAAACCGTTTATAGTTGCATCAAACGTATCCTTATGTCAAGCAATTGTCTTAAAAATATATGATTTTCTATTTTTGTGAAAGAATGATGTAGGAAATAATGGAGATACAGAACTTTGTCTTCTGCACTTTGCATGGCAGGCCAGGCCAAAGGAACGGTGGTACGTGCCTCGCTGCAAGGAATACTTTATGGCACGTGTAGTATTGTTAGTTATTTAGGTTATGATAATTAGTATTTATTATCATACCTACCACATTGGTTAATCCCCATCATATGACATGTGATATGACTCATTCATAAACTCTTAACGGTAACTTTCAGCCAATCAGTAATATCATTTTAAATAGGAACAGCATAATTCTGACAGTAAACACAAAGAGCCTACTAGAAATAAAGTTTAAAAGCTAGAGATAAATGGGAATAAATGTAAGGGAAGGCTTAGGGAGAAAAGTGAACTCTTTAAAAACAATAAAATGCACAATCTAGTGCTCCATAATGTGCTGATGAACCCAAATGAGTAAGAATGGGTGGATGGGTTTTAGGCATCTTGGTTCAGTGCCTTGCAAACACAGTATGAAAGGAGGCGTGCAATGAGAGGCACTGCACACGAGGAGAGTGGTGGCAGAAAGGAGGAAGGAGTAGATGGGTAAAAAAATATTCAACATAAATGTACTAACAAAGGCTTGATAAAAAGACATGAATATGATTGGTAGGAGTCAAGGGCTTAGTAAACATCCAATTGAAATATATAAAAATCCTTGAAATCATTAGCTGAACAAAAAAGAAAGAAACAAAACTGTCTGAAAAAATCATCATTTAGAGCTTCAAGTTCTGAGGCGGCTCAAGCACCACACACAACAAAGCCAGGTGTTTGGCTGCCAAAAAAGTAGCAAGAGAGAGGCAACATGCTGAAGGCAGTGGGTGGGAAAGGAAAGCCCCTGTAAAGGAGCAGGATGCCATACATGGAAATACTTGTAACTAAGGGAAGGAAGGAGAAAATCAACTGGAAGTTAAAATGTGAGGACAAAAACAAGTGAGGACTACTGTGACAGTCATCCTGAAGGGCTGCAGTGTAGGTGGCAGCAGGGCAGACACTAAAACAAGGAATACATTGTTATAAAGTATCACTTGGAACTTCTATTCAAAACAGGCGGTTTTCATTGGCGAGAAATCAAACAAGAGGATGTGAAAGTTATCCTTCCAGATATTATGTCTGGGCAGCATCACTGGCACAGGAGTGAGTGAGCTGCATCACTAACCTTTGCCTCACTGAAGCTGTCACGAATATGTAAAGCAAAACACGTCACTTTCATGGCATGAAATTAAAGTAGGTTTCAGTAAAAGGATTTATGATGCTGAAGGGTTTCTCGCAATGGAATGAAGCTAAAATATATATATATATATATATATATATATATATATATATATATATATATATATATATATATATATATATATATATATATATATATATATATATATATATATATTCTTTTTCTTTTTTGCTTTTTTTTTTTTTTTTTTTTTTTTTGGTAGTCTCCTGACCACATGCAGATTTTTATTTTTTATTTTATTTTATTTATATATGTATGTATGTATGTATGTATGTACAAAGTCCCCCGCTGCAGACACAGCTGGAGGGCTTCCACTACCAGATCAAATGCCAGCTGGGATTATAACTACCTACGAGGAGAGTAACTAGAAGCATGTTATTATGAGGCTGAAATGAGAGGACAAGAGCTTGCCATCAACACCCATTCCCTTCATGCACCGGCACCATGAAGACCAATGAGAGTGATGGTGGAAATAATGATGATTATTATGACAAGATACAAATTATATTAATAATAATAATAATAATAATAATAATAATAATAATAATAATAATAATAATAATAATAATAATAATGACTGATAATAATTATACTAATAATATAAATAATAATAATAATATCAATAATAATAATAATAATAATAATAATAATAATAATAATAATAATAATAATAATAATAATAATGATAATAATAATAATGATAACAACAAGTACAGCCAGATGTACGAAGAAAGGTTTAGCCCGTCAAGACAAGGTTGAGGTTCCCGGAAGGTTCAAAGGCTGTTACAGCCACACTAAAGCTGGCTCCCTACACACCTGAATATCGAGTCCATCACACTGGAAACTTTTCAGTGCATATTAATACAAAAATAATAATATTGTGTTCCAACAAAAATATTTAGAAATTTCTTGAGGAAGATGCACACAAACATGAAGAAGACAAATAAGCAGAATGACGGGAGGGAGCACGGGTCTGACACTCGGGTGCGGACACTGTGCTAAACTTTGATAGGCAAACGTACTAAAGCATATTTTTTTTCATCATACATTTTAAAACTTTTCAAAATTGTTAACTTCACAAAAATATTAAAATCTACTTATTTTCATTTGACGAGCCAGTTGAGGAACACGTCCTCGGGCAGGTATGGATGTGAACCAATGTTCGCAATGTAACGGGCAACCGCAAAATGGAAAACAATGGTCCCAATTGGCTAGAGAGAGAGGATGGGAGTCTTCAGGTACAACAGTTGGGTCAGTGCTGGCTGTTTCTCACTGCATTGAAACTGTAGCATACCAAGATGTGTTTTCATCTCTCTGCTGTAACCTCTAGTCATCACAAGAACTAAACATCAGTCACTAGGAAGAGTAGTGATGGACACACAACCACGTGTATACATGCTTGTATGCACACACACACACACACACACTCACACACACTCACACGCACCCACACCCACACACACACTGTGGTTATAAGAACATAGAGGCCACTGCCAGTGCCATGACAAAAAGACAGTCATATTCCCTTAACCTAAACTTATGATACTGTTCTCTGAATTTGTAACCTACTTTTTTTTTGTACTTTATGTGCTATATATTAAAATCCTACTTAATTAATCCAGCTGGCTTTATACAATAATGATTTCTAGTAAAAGACTACTGGCACTATACACTGTTAATCCAATAAAACACGGCAAACACACAACACCAAGAAGAATGCCTCGGAATCATGTAGGAAGCTCTCACTGTAAGGAATCATCACTCATCATGCTTAGATCACTGCTGCTATACATGTTGGCTGAAAATAAAACGCAGATATGCGTCTTCAATGTTGAGTTCAAAAGATTCACTCTGAGGAGTTTCCTGACTACTAATGCTGGTGAAAAATAAAAGTACTGATCATGTAAGCCAAGCTGTGACTGACAAAGTTTCATGGACTAACAGCTTAGAACAATGTATTTTTTCCACAGCTGAAAGATGATGTAAACAACCTTGTGATGAGAAACATGAACAGGAAGTTCCCACATGACATCACAGGCCCACACTAAGGGAAGTACTGGTAAAAAGGACTATTCCCAGAGAGCAGATTCTTGCCACCTAGCTCGTTTTGTGAATATACAGTTTCCTCACCTTTGTTGGCCTCAGAGCCAGCAGCAGGAGGCTGAAGGGAGGAGCGCAGCACACCAGCGTAAGTCTTGCTGTCCCTCCTGTCCATATCAATTGAACCAGTGAAACCGAAGGAATCAATGGATTGTGCCATGTTCTTCAGGCCAAGCTCTCCATGAGTGGTGGTGGACATGCGAAGGTTGTCTCTGAGGGAATACACTGTACGGTCTGGTGCCTCACCTCCTGGTGGCAGAC